>NC_062545.1:103566689-103866689 GCF_016906955.1 Phacochoerus africanus
TGTTCAGTGGGTTAAGGATCCAGCATTGCCATAGACTATGGTATAGGTCACAGATGCAGCTTGGATCCCATGTTGCTGCAGCTATAGTGTAGGCAGGCAAGTTGTAGTTCCAATTTGACCCCTAACCTGGGAACTTCCATATGCCACAGATGTGGCCCTAAATAGAAAAAAAAAAAAAGAAAAAGTAAACTTGCCAAAATAGCTAGAAAATGTGTCAGTAGATGTTAGGGTATATAGTAAAGTATCTATAGTGAAAATAGTGTGGTATTTTCCCATGATTAGAAAAATGAATCAATGAAATAGAGTAAAAAGTCCAGAAGGAGAAACAACTACATATGGAAATTTGCTATATGATAAATGTAGCATCAAATATCACTGGAGAAAATATTAGTTCTTGAGTAAAAGGTGCTAGGACAACTGGGTGGCCATTTAGAAAACACATTAATCTGGGTCTATACCTCACATCATATATCAAACTCCTAAAGGATCAAAGATCACAAAGTAAAAAATAAAGCCTAAAATGACTAATAGAAAGCATTAGTAAATTTATAAACTCAGGATACTTGAACTATGATTCAAAACCCAGAAGCAAAAACAAAAAGAATTATAAAATCTATTAAATAACAATTACATGGTAAAAAACACCACATGCAGAGTCAAAACATCTTTGAATATTACATCACCAAGTGATGCATAAGGAACTCTTAAGAAAACAAGCCTAAGTTTGATAGAAGAATGGATAAAGGACATGAAATGTCCACAAAAAATAAACACAAATAGTTTGAAACATAAAAATTATATTTTACTAATAATGAAAGAAAAATTAAGAACCACTCATTAAAATCCCATGGACTGGCAAAAGTCTAAAAGCTTGATAAAGCTTTCTTTTGGTAAAACTATGGAAAAACAGGCACTCAAAAACTAATATTTGGAATTCAAAAATAGTACAGTTGCTAAGGAGGAAATTTGGCGCTAGAACACAAAATTGTATATGCATTTACTGTTTGATCCCTAAATACCACTTCTTGAAATTGTTCCTGTAGATGCAGCCTCATAGAATGACACAACCACAGCTACAATGAAGCATGCACAAAGTTATTTATTGTTGAATTTTTTGTTACATTAAAGGAATGGTAGTAACTTAAATATCCACTACAATGACTGACTGCATATTGTACATCAGTATGACTGAATACAATACAGTCTTTAAAAAGAATGAGAGGAGTTCCTTGGTGGCTCAGTGGGTTAAGGATCCAGTGTTGTCACTGCAGTGGCTCAGGTTGCTGCTGTAGTGTGTGTTTGGTCCCTGGCCTGGGAATTTCTGCTTGTCTTGGCATGGCCAAAAAAGAAAGGAAAAAAAATGAGAAAGAATTCTATGAGCTGATTTAAACTAAATTCTGTTATTTTATGGAGTGAATAAAAAGTAAGATTGCTATTTTTTCCTATAAGAAAAGGAAATAATGCATACTTATAGGAATGACAAAGGGGAAATTAATGAACATGTCTATTTTTAAAAAATATGTTTCTTCGATGATCATTGTACAGCTACAAATGTAATAAATTCATTGGGTAATAAAAAAATTGTTTCCTCTAGAGGGTTTGTGAGAATAGCATAGGAGGGATGACAATGAGTTTACCATTTTATGTAGCTTTGACTTTTGAACCATGCAAACATTTATATATTTAAAAATGAAGTTAAATAAGAAAGAATAAAAGCAAACCCTAAAATTGAACCAAACAGTAACTAGTGGACCTAAAGTTATGTCAAGTTAACATATCTACTGAAGGAAGAGAGAGAGTTCATGTGATTTTGAAACCTGTATTATGACTGTATAGCATTCATGAAGAATATTCTAAAAATAGAAATAAAAATTGCATACAAATCTAAAGTTCATTTCAGAGGGTTTATTATTGATAGTAATGTTTTAGTAATGTTAATAGAAATAATTTTAGTGCTAGGCTCTGTTACCATAGGATGAAGCAAATATGCTAACTTTATTAACATTATTACAATGCAAGATTTTCAGGCTAAAAAAGAGGTGAAAATGAAATAAAAGTAATGAAAAATGGTAATAGTAAATTAGAAATATAAATACAGACTTGTAATTTTTCAAATACATTTTACCCACTCTGTGCACTGAAAAAGTTTGGAAGCCAAAGTGCTGGGTAGCAATGAGTGGATCAGCACCCAAATTTTATTTCTGATGCCATTCTCTATTAAAAGAAAACACATGCTCCTTTAAAGATTGACGAATATTAGATTGTTGTAGTTATATGCTGCTATATAATAAACCACTTCAAAACTTAGTGGCTTACAAAACAATGGCGTCAATATTATTTGGGCAAGATTCAGCAGGGTTAACTCATTTCTGCTCAGCTTAGTGTTGGCTGGGGAAGCTTGTAGCCTTGAAGCTGGAATCTCTTGGTTTCATGTCTGGCAAAAGATGCTAGGAAGTATCAAAACAGCCAAGAGCTGAGAGCTAGAACAGTTAAGGTTTCTTGCACATTTTTCTTTACCTCCACATGGTCTCTGCACCTTGGTAGCATCAGAAAAACTAGATTTATATGTTGGCTCAGAACTCCCAAGGAATATGTCTCAAAAGAAAGCAAGCAGTAATAAGTTGCATCTCCTTCCATGACCAAATCTTTAAGCATGACTTCTGGTGCATTCTGTTTGTTAGAACTGACACTAAAGCTAGTTCATATTCAAGAGGAAGGGAGCTAGAATTCACCTTTAATGGGAGTTTGTCAAAGAATTTGTGGATATGTTTTAAAACCACTGCACAGATCTGCAGAAAAATAATGTATAAACTGGGACCTCTGCTTATGCTGAAAATCTAGAAAGTACTCAAAGACTAATGTAAATATGTCAATAACACAGAAGTGCTTGCTTAACTTAAACCTGTTCTTATTGACCAAATTTGGGACAATTTAAGCATTATAGTGAATAATAAGTGTAATGAATTTTAACATTGAAATAAATAAAAATCTGAGTCTATAGTGGTATTCCAAGGGAAGAGGAAGGATGACAAAAGTTCTTCTCTTAGATGGATGATGGCTAGTACACAAAGAAAGAAATTTGAATATCGCTATTTTGGAAACACCAGTATGAGAACAGGTTCAGGCAGGGGAGAGACATGTATATTGAAAACCACTAGATGAAAGCTTTGTTTGGAAAGAGTATTTTCACTATGTTCCAAAGAATGACTTCACAGATTACTTCCTAATTTCAAAAGGAGGAATAAATTTCAATATGGAACAATCTGATTGTCATTGTTTTAACCAAGTGATCACATTTGGCATTAGAAATGGTGAGTTGCATTGACTTCTATGACTTTTTAAGCCTTGTGTTGTTATTCTATATGAAGTAGCAAACATCTCCTGTGCATGTGATTAATTAAAATTCAATCAGGCCTCTAGTTCTAATGTTGAGTTTACAGACAAGAAGGGCAGTAGATTAACAAATTAAAAGTGGTCAAGAAGAACAAGTCAGACAAATCTCAAATGTGAGATACCTATAACATAAGTGGCCTGGATTTTTCAAAAAAGGTCAGTGTTAGAAAGAAAAGAGGGTGGTTCTTGTTTAACCTGTCAAAAGTGATTAAAGTCCATAAAAAAACGTGGAATTCACTAACCTTGATAGGCTCTTGGAAAAAGAAGTGGTAGGGAGAGAGAGAGGGGAAGGAGAAAAAGTCTCAAAAGTCTTCCTCGGGACAATTGTGGATCTTTGCATGTCGACTAAATGTTAAATTATCGCTGCCTAATATCCTGTTTGAAAAGCAATAGACTGGACTTAACCAGATTTATAGAGCCAATTAACTGTGTGTTTTTTCAAGTAGACTCAAGTACATCCTCAAAGAAGAATAATAAAATTTATGGGCAATACCTGCATTATTACAATAAGTGCAGCAGCCATCAAAATGACTATTTTGGATGTAACGCTCTATTAACTTTATAGTTAAAATGACACACACACAAAAATAGAGAAATTAAAAAATAATGTTATGATATTTATTAGTTACAACATCTATGCATAGAGATTAATAAATAGGGGATGGAAATTGTTACTGTCAGAATGATGAAAGTTTATGGGGGGGCTCTGATGATCTAAGATCATCTTCCCCTCCATTTGCTTCATTTACTCCTTTATAGAAACTTTGTCCCTGAGTTGGATCTATCCCAAGTAATTAAAAATAAAATAAATTCCAAAAGGCACAGACCAAGAGTTAACATTCAACCCAGGTGTCCATGTTACCATGCCAGGTTTCTAAATGTTAGTATGAGCACAAGTGAAAAACAGCACTATTCAAAATAGCCAGGACATGGAAACAACCCAAATGTCCATCGACAGATGATTGGATTCGGAAGATGTGGTATATATACACAATGGAATACTACTCAGCCATAAAAAGAATGACATAATGCCATTTGCAGCAACATGGATGGAGCTAGAGAATCTCATACTGAGTGAAATGAGCCAGAAAGACAAAGACAATACCATATGATATCACTTATAACTGGAACCTAATATCCAGCACAAGTGAACATCTCTACTGAAAAGAAAGTCGTGGACTTGGAGAAGAGACTTGTGGCTGCCTGATGGGAGAGGGAGGGAGTGGGAGGGATCAGGAGCTTGGGCTTATCAGACACAGCTTAGAATAGATTTACAAGGAGATCCTACTGAGTAGCATTGAGAACTATGTCTAGACATTCATGTTACAACTGAACAAAGGGTGGGGAAAAGAAATGTAAATGTAATGTATATACGTAAGGATAACTTGATCCCCTTGCTGTACAGTGGGAAAATTAAAAAAAAAAAAGAAAAACAGGATGAAACCCACCAACTGCTTTTTAATATCCTCAGATTTAAGAAGCTGGGTCTTCTTAAGAGGAAATCAAATGCTGTGTTTGGAAGTAATCTATCTTTTAAGATACATTTATCAATAATTTCTTCTCTCATTGTCTTGCTGGCTTTTAAATTGTCATGTTCTATTGAATTTTTAAGTTAAAAATGCAGAATTCATGTCTGAATTCAAAATTAGCATTATAGAAAAAGATAATGATAACCAATATCATAAAAAAGATTTTTTAGTGCAACAGGAAGATAGCCATATTTTCCATAGAGGGGAAGAATTTAAAAAAGCTTCATTGGGATAATAGTTATGGGTGGAAATCTCTTCCCAGGTAGAACATATTTGCTCAAAAATCTCTGGTAATGGACATGAAGAAACACATCAGAAAATTAAATAATTTAACAATAGTCCTACTTTCTCCCCTTACCCAGTACTTTAATTTGGAGGAAAAAAATGCATATATTGTCAGAACAGTGTTTTGATTTTCGTCCAGTCAGATCCATTTCCTTCTAGGACTAATCCCTAAAGGCTTCCTGTAATTGCTTCAAGGGACTTTTGATCTCAAACCCCAGATCTCTTGGCAATCAGGCAGAATTTAATCATGATCTCCATCTTTCTGCTTTTCAAGGAGATATCCCAGCTGAGGTTAGCATTAACTATCATGGTTAGTGATCATGTACATAGTGTTGCCAGCTTGTAAAGTATTTTGCTATGTGTCATCTCATGTAATCCTTTTATTAAACTTGTGGGTTATGGTCTTTTTTAATTGTTATTTCTGCAATACAATTTTTTTCTACTGTACATCATGGTGACCCAGGTACACATACATTCTATTTTCTCACATTATCATGCTCCATCATAAATGACAAGACATACTTCCCAGTGCTGCATAGCAGGATATCATTGCTAATCCATTCCAAAGGCAATAGTTTGCATCTATTAACCCCAAGCTCCCAATCCACCCTGTGAGTTATGGTCTTGCTATTATCTTTCTTACTTTACAGAAAAGGAGAGAGATGCTGTTGAAACAATGTTCCCTGCTTTTCAGCAAATGTAAACCTCCCCATCATCTAAAGAAAATTCCTTTTTGCAGAGTACATGGAACAATGCCTAGCACAGAGTATACTCCATAAATTACTCTGTTTTCTTTAATTGAATTATTGTTGGCTTAAATATTATATTACTTTAGATGTACAATATAGTGATTTGATATTTTGCTGACTGTATACCATATAAAATTATATAATGTTAGTTTTATTCCCTGTGCTGTTCTAGTCTCTCTCCTTTTCTATAAAGTAGGAAAGAGAACAGCAAGATCATAACATCCCATTGACTTTTTATACCTAGTGATAGTAGTACTTAATCCACTACACCTATCTGACCCTCCCCAACCCTCTCCCAGTGGGTAACCACTAGTTTGTTTTCTGTATCACTGTTTGTTTTATTTTTTCATTTTTTTATTGTTTAGATTCCATATTTAAATGAAAACATAGCATATTTTTTTTGTCTTATGATGCATTCTTGTTTCACCTATGGCAAAATTTTATTCTTTTTATGACTGAGTGATATTCCATTGTGTGTATGTGTGCGTGTACATATACACACCACATCTTTATCCATTCATCTGCTAATGGACATTTAGGTTTCACCTGTATCTTGGCTATTGTAAATAACATTGTTATGAACATGGGAGTGTATATGTCTTTTTGAATTGGTGTTTTTGTTTTCTTTTAGTAAATACCTAGGATTAGAATTGCTGGATCATATGGTACCTATATTTTAAACTTTCAAGGAACCCCTACACTAATCTCCATACTAGCTGTACTAAATTATACCCCACTAACAATGTACTAAGCTACCTTTTTCTCCACAACTTTGCCAATATTTGTTACATGGTGTCTTTATAACACCATAAAGGGTTATATAGTATAAGGTAGTGTCTCATTGTAGTTTTAAGTTGCATTTCCCTGATGATTAGTGATATTGAACATCTTTTCATGTACTTGTTGGTCATGTCTTTTATGTCTGCTTTAGAAAAATGCCTATTAAAGTCCTCTACCCATAATTTGATCTGACATATAGGGCATATCATTTGCAAATATCTTCTCCCACTCACTAGGTTCCCTTATGTTTTGTTGATGGTTTCATTTGCTGTGTAAGACTTTTGAGTTTGATTAGGTTCCATTTGTTTATTTTTTGCTTTTGCTTCCTTTGTCCAAGGAGACAGAATCTAATAATATTGCTATGGCTAATGTCAAACAGCAAGCAACCTATGTTTTCTTCTAGGATTTTTATGGTTTAATATTTACATTTAGCTCTTTAATTCATTTTGAGTTTATTTTTTGACTAGGATGTGAGAAAGTAATCCAATTTGCATCTTTTGCAGGTAGTTGTCCAGTTTTCCTAGCACCGTTTGTTGAAGAGAATGTCTTTTCTCCATCGTGTGCTTTTTCCTCCTTTATCCTACATTAATTGACCATATAAATGAGGGATTGCTTATGGACTTCCTATTCTGTTTCATTGTTCTACATGTCTGTTTTTGTGCCAGTGTTCTACTGTTTTGATGACTGTAGCTTTGTAGTATAGTTTGAAGTCAGAGAGTGTGTACCTCTTGCTTTTTTTCTTCAAGTTTTATTTGGCTATTGGGGGTCTTTTGTGGTTTCATACAAATTTAGGATTATTTGTTCTAGTACTATGTAAAATGTCATTGGTGTTTTGATAGCGATTATAATAAATGTGTAGATTTTTTGGGGTAGTATGGTGGTTTTGACAGTATTAACTCTTACAACTCATGAACATGCAATATATTTCCATTTACTTGTGTCATATTCAATTTTCTCTATCAATGTCTTATAGTTTTCAGAGAACAGTCTTTAACCTCTGGTTAAACTTATTTCTAGGTATTATTATTTTTGATGCAATTTTAAGTGTGATTATTTTCTTTTTCTTTCTGATAATTAAATGTTAATGTATAAAATGCAACATATTTCTATGTATTAATCATTTATCCTGCAACTTTACTGAATTCATTTGTTAGTTATAATAGTTTTATGGTGGGCTCTTTAGGATTTTCTATATATAATATAATGACATTTACAAACAGTTATAATTTTACTTACTCCTTCCAATTTGGATGCCTTTATTTCTTTTTCTGAGATTGCTGTGGCCGGGACTTCAATACTTGCTAAATAGAAAGAGTGGATATCCTTTGTCTTGCTACTGATGTTCAAGGAAATGCTTTCAATTTTTCACCACTGAGTATGATGTTAGCTGTGGGTTTGTCATAAATGGCCTTTACTGTGTTGAGGTATGTTCCCTCTGTACCAATGGTGTCAAGAATTTTTATCATCAATGAATATTGAATTTTTTCGTATGCTTTTTCTGCATCTATTGAGATGATCCTGTGATTTATGTTCTTCAGTTTGTTAATGTGGTATATCATATTAATTGATTTATGGATATAGCACCATCCCTGAAACCTTGGAATAATCTCACTTGATCATAATCTATGATCTTGTTTATGTGTTACTGAATTCAGTTTGCTAACATTTGTTGAGGACTATTGCATCTATGTCCATCAGGGATATTGGCCTGTAATATCCTTTTTTTTCTTTTTTTTAGTGTCTTTGCATGATTTTTGGTATCAGGATAATTCTGGCCTTGAAGAATGAGTTTTGGTGATATTCCTTCCCCTCAAATTTCTTGGAATAGTTTGCGAATAATAGATAGTTCCTCTTCTTTAAATGCTGTGTAGAATTCTCCTGTAAAGCCATCTGACCCTGCACTTTTATTTGTTGAGAATTTTTTGTTTATTGATTCAAATTCAATAGTAATAATGGGTCTGTTGAAATTTTCTATTTCTTCATTTTCAGTTTTGGAAGATTGTTTGTGTCTAAAAATACATCTATTCTAGATTGTCTAATTTGCTAGTGTATAACTTCATAGTATTCACTTATGATTGTATTTGTGTGATACTGATTGTAAGTTAACCTTATTCATTTCCAAGTTTGTTTATTCAGACCCTCTCTCGTCTTCCTAATAATCCTGGCTAAAGGTTTATCATTTTTTCTTATCTTCTTATAAAAACACAAGTCAAGTTTGATCTTTACTACTTTTTTAGTATTTATTATATTTATTTCTGCTCTGACCATTATTTTTTCCTTCCTATACTGACATTGGACTTTACTTGTTTTTCTTTTCTAATTGCTTTAGATAGTAAGTAGGGCATTAATTTGAGATTTTTCTTTTTTCTTAAGGTAACCCTTTATTGCTATAAAATTCCCTCTGAGAACTGCTTTTGAGGCATCCCATGGATTTTGAAAGTTTGTATTTTTTTTTCTTTTGCTTTTTAACAGGCCACACTTGTGGCATACAGAAGTTCCAGCCTAGGGGTTGAATCAGAGCTACAGCTGCTGGCCTACACCACAGCCACAGCAATGTGGGATCCAAGCCACATCTGTGACTTACACCTCAGCTTATGGCAATGCTGGATCCCTGACACACTTTGTGAAGCCAGGGATTGAACCCACATCCTCATGGATACTAGTCAGATTCGTTTCCATTGAAACATGACAGGAACTCCAAAAAACTTGTGTTTTAATTTTCATTTGTATCAGGTATTTTCTGATACTCCTTAACTTCTTTGTTGACTCTTTTTGGTAAGAAGTGCTTTCGTTTCTATATATTTCTGTTTTTTTTTTTTTTTTCCGTTGCTCTTCCTGTAGTTGATTTTTAGATTCATACTCTTGTGATTGAAAAAGATGTTCAATATAATTTCAGGCTTCTTAATTTTAGTAAGACTTGTTTTGTGACCTAGCATGTGACCTATCCTGGGTAGATGTTCCATGTGCATTTGAAAAGACTGTGTAGCATACTGTTTTTGGATGGAAAGTCCTGTAAATGTATACTAAGCTCTTCTGGTCTAATGTGTCATTTAAGGCCACTGTTTTTTTTTTTTATTTTCTGTCTGGATGATCTATTCACTGATGTGAGTGGGGTGGTAAAGTCTCCAGTATTATGGTATTATTGTCAATTTCTCCCTTTATGTCTGTTAACATTTGCTTTATATATTTAGGTTCTCCTATATTAGGTGCATATACGTTCACAAATGTTATATCCTCTTCTTAGATTGACCTCTTTTGTCATTAAATAATGTCATTCTTTTATTATAGAGTGTGTTTTAAAGTCTACTTTGCGTGATATGAGTATTGTTACCTTGATTTTCTTTTCATTTCCATTTGCATGGGATACCTTTTTCCTTCCCTTCACTTTCAGTCTGTATGTGTCTCTTGAAGTTAGTCTCCTATACGCAGCATATAGATGGATCTTGTTTTTTTGTTTGTTTGTTTCTTTTGTTTTTGTTTTTGTTTTTTAATCTAATCAACCACAACCACCCTGTGTCTTTTGATTGGGACATTTAGTCCACTTACATTTAAAGTAATCATTGGTATGTAGTTATTGTGATTTTGTTACTTTTTTCTGATAATTTTTGTAGTACTTCTCTTTTATTTTGTTTTTCAATCTCTTCCCTTATGGTTTGATGATTTTCTTTACTGTAATGTTTGGGTTCCTTTCTTTTTTATTTTAGTATTTTTGTGTGTATCTATTTTTTTTTTGATCTTTTGTCTTTTTAGGGCTTCACCCATGGAATATGGAGGTTCCCAGGCTAGGGGCTAGTTGAAGCTACAGTCACCAGCCTATGCCACAGCCACAGCAATGCCAGATCTGAGCCATGTCTTCAAAATACACTATAGCTCATGGCAACACCAGATCATTAATACACTGAGTGAGGCCAAGGATTAAACCCACAACCTCATGGTTCCTAGTTGGATTTGTTTCTGTTGCATCACAATGGGAACTCCTATTTTTTTTTTTTTTGTAGTTACCATGAAGTTCATTTATACTGACCCACCTAGTATATCTACTTTTTAAAACTGATAGTCATTCAAGTTCAAACACATTCTAAAAGATCTACATATTTTATTCTCCCCCAATGTTTTATGTTTTTAATGTCATACTTTTCATTTTCATGTCCACCACCTACTATTTATTGTAATTAAAGTTGATTTTGCAATTATTATCTTTTGACCTTCATACTTGCTTATTTAAATATTTGATCTATTGGTTACTATATATTTGCCTTTGCCAGTAAGTGTTTTTCCTTAATATATTTTAGGTCTTGTTATAGCCTTTTCTTTTTTACTTAAAAAAATCATTTATCATTTCTTGTAAGGTAGGTTTAATAGTGATGAACTCTTAGTTTTTGCTTATCTGGGAAATTCTTTATCTCCACTTCAATTCTGAATGATAACCTTGCCATGTAAAATATTTTTGGTTGTAGATTTTTTCCTCTCAGAGCTTAAAATATATTATGCCACTTCCAATCTTGTTCACAATGTTTCTGCTAAAAAAAATCAGCCAATAATTTATTGGTGTTCCTTTGTATGAGACTCTGTTTTTCTCTTGTTATTCTTATAATTTTCTCTTTATCTCTAAATTTACATTTTAATTATAATATGTCATGGTATGGGATTCTGTGTTCATCTTGGTTGACATTTTATTTTCTTCCTGGGTCTGAATATCTGTTTCCTTCTTCAAGTTAGGGAAGTTTTCAACTAGTTTTTATCAAATACACTTTCTGTCCACCCTCTTTTCCTTCTGGTACCCCTATATTGTTGTCTCACAGATCCCTTATACTATCTCCCTCTGTTTCTTTTCTTTTTCATATTCTAATTGGATGATTTCCACTATTCTGCCTTGCAGGCTGCTTATTTGTTCTTCTGTATCACCTAATATGCTTTTAATGCCTTCTAATGTATTTTCTTTTTTTTCCCTCTGTGCACTAGTTTGTTTTCTTTCTTTCTTTTTAATTTTTTTATTTTCCTACTGTACAGCAAGGGGATCAAGTTATCCTTACATGTATACATTACAATTACATTTTTTTCCCCACCCTTTGTTCTGTTGCAACATGAGTATCTAGACAAAGTTCCCAATGCTATTCAGCAAGATCTCCTTGTAAATCTATTCTAAGTTGTGTCTGATAAGCCCAAGCTCCTGATCCCTCCCACTCCCTCCCCCTCCCATTAGGCAGCCACAAGTCTTTTCTCCAAGTCCATGATTTTCTTTTCTGAGGAGATGTTCATTTGTGCTGGATACTAGATTCCAGTTATAAGTGATATCATATGGTATTTGTATTTTCATTTCAGTTATACTTCAGCTTTAATAGTCTCTTTTTTTAATAATTTTTAGTTCTTTGTTGAAGTTTTCACTGTGTTCCTATATTCTTTTATTGAGTTCAATGAACATTTTTATTACCAATGCTTTGAACTCTTTATCAGGTAAATTATTTATAACAATTTCATTAAGGTTTTTTTTTCCCCTGGGATTTTAATCTTGATCTTTCATTTGGAATATATGCCTCTGTCATCTTAATTTATTTGACTGTCTCTGTGAAATTATGTGTAGCAATTATCTGTCCCAGTCTTGAAAGAGTATCCTTTTGTTGGCACATCCCTGATGTCTGTGTGTGCCCAATGGCTTCTGTGGGTGAGGTGGATCTGAAATGACCATTGGCCATGTCTTGTGCTAGGGTGTACTGGCAGCCATCACATTGGTGGGAGGTAGGACTAGAGTCACAAAATCTAGAGCCAGTTTTGTGTGTAGCCTAGGCTTCTCCCAGGCTCAATGGTGGTCACTGCCCTATCACAGGGCCAAAGGCCTGAAGCAGATGCCCTGAGAAATTTGGGCTTCTCCCTGGAGTTATGGCAGACTTTGCCTTGGTTGAAGGCATGGCTGGGGCCTCAGGGCCTGGAAACTCACTTATGAGCTAGTTCTGCTTTTCCCTGACATGTGTGTGCATGATTGCAATGAAGATCTTTGCCTTAGTGGGGAGCAGTGCTGGAGCAGGAGCCCAGTGTGGGCTGAGGGACATGCTGAGGCAGTCTTGGCAAATAAGACAGCACACAAATTAACTATCAAGCTACTGCCTCTGCTCCAAGACTGGGACAAGCAAGTCTGTGCATGTGCTCTTCAAGAGCAGAGTCTAAGTTTTTTTCAGCTCTCATGTAAGCCTCTCTGTTTTTCAAAACAGCTAAGGGGGCACATCTTCCTGGTGCTTGACCCTAGAGCTGGAGTGGCTAATATCAGGTTTGAACCTCTTGTTCCTTGAGGTGGATCCCCAAGTTGTTGATATCACCCTCCTCTTTTGGGTCACTTGCTAGGGGCTTGAGTCACAACTAAATCACTCCTCCTCCCCTCCTACCAGACTCCTTCTTATTTTTTTCTTTATAGTCTTGGTTTTAAAGAGTTATTCTGCTGGTCTTCAGGTTGTTCTCAGTCAGGGATTTTCTATATGTATTTGGAGTTTTGATGTGTTTGTGGGGGAGGTGAGCTCAGGTTTTTCCTACTCTGCCATCTTGATCCCACCTACACTATAAATTATTCTTGGATTGAAGTTCACATACCCTAGAAGGGTGCCTAGAGCACCAAACAATTCATATTTTTAGAGCATTCATTCTATTTCATGTTTAATAGTCTCAGACATTGTTTTTATTAAAACAAACATCACAGCATAAAATGTGTATGAATTTGAGGATAAAATGAGACATGAAAGCACTTCCAGCCTTTCACCATGCTAATTAGATTTACATTCCACACCCCTCTGAAGTACACAATCTACAGGAGACACTTTATCAGGGAAATTGGAAAAATCTTGCCATAGATGGGTCTTCTCACTTATCCCAGGGTATGGCAGACCTGGTTAGACTATTACAGGTATAATCTGACTCAGCCAGCCTTACAAATTACCTTTTTTTTAATATAAAGTCAAAATTTGTACATTAACTGGTTATTGAGAGATGCTGATAGGATGATGAAGGGATCTGAGGATGTTCTCTTGTCCCTGAATATTGACCTATTAAGCCTTCCAGGAGCCTTACACTTTCAACATAATTATAAAATTCCAAAGCAAATTCCAGAGAGAAATATTCCAGTTTACTAATGTCCTAGATTAGATATCTGAGGATCTGAGAAGTGGAATGATTTGCTCAAGGTCACATAGCAATATAAAAATAGAATGAAAGTGATTTTAGTTTCTTAGTCCATGGTCCAAAACTATTTCCTTTTTGTTTATTTGAAAGTAAGCAATTGTGCTACCTAGGGAAGTGAAATCAAATGTCCAAAGCAGAGGAGCCAGAAACAAAGGTGCAATCAAATGGGCCTTTATTATAAAATCAATTTGTAGGAGTGGGACATGGAACATGGGGAGATGATCATAAGATAGACCCTGTCCTACCCTTTCCAACCTCCCTCAGCAGCCTGGAAGCCTGGAATTGACAGGGGGAGGTGTTCCAAAGGGCTCTGGGTCCCAGTAAATTTAATGATAAAGAAGAGCAATGCATAGAGGGAGAGGGCCATCCAGAAAGGTAACGGGAGAAACAGTTAACTTTCTACAACTTTAAAATAGGATGATGGGAGTTCCCACTGTGGCTCAGCAGGTTAAGAACACAATGTAGTGTCCATGAGAAAGCAAGTTTGATTCCTGGCCTTACTCAGTGGGTTAAAGATCAGTCCTTGCCCTGAGCTGCAGTTTAGGTTGCAGACACAGCTCAGATCTTATGTTGCTGTAGTTGTTGCATAGGCCGGCAGCTGCAGTTCTGATCTGACTTCTCACTTGGAAACTTCCATAGGCCTCAGGTGTGGCTATTAAAAAAAAAAAGTAAATAATAAATAAATAAATAAATAAAATGGGGTGACAAACTGAATGTGTTCTCAAAGAAGAAATGAAGCCAACTCTCAGCCTCTGCCTCTGTCTATGATGCTCCCCAGGATCTCAAACTCAATTCCTCCCCAGCTTCTTTGCAAAACTGTAGTAAACACACTGAGAACTGTTTACCAGAAGCAGCCAACCATGCCCCAAGGAGCAGTATCCCTGAACTTGTAACGCTGTCAGCAGAGGAAATGCTGATGTGATATTTGAAACCCAGAGTTCAGAGGAGAAAGCAACTCGGCCAGAAAAAAACATGAATATGTGTAGCAGTGTTTCATCGTGGGTCCCCATCAAGGACAGTAAGTTCTGGCATCACCCTGAAATCAGTAATTAGAGCTGACATCTAAGAATCACTGTCTTCAAATCTCCCTAAAGTGATAAAAATAGCCCAAGGTGACCATGTATTCTGATCCTGATCTCCAGCTCTTTGGATTGAGTTGATAGACTTTTATGGAAAACCTATGACTATTACTAATAATAACAGCCATAGATATTTCACTCTGTACCAGGGACTCTTAAGCTTTTCACATTCATTTAAAAAATCCTCACCAAAAACTCATGAGATAGGTGCTATTATTCTTTTCATGATAAAAATTTGAAGCTTAGAGAATATAAATAACTTGCCTAAAGTTTGTTGGATGGTCAGTAGTAGAATTAAGATTCCAGTTGGCAAGTTTTTCTTCACCTGTGTCTTTTAGGCAGGAGGCCAGGCAGCAGAGAGCTATACAGAGTGTAATGGCTACAAGAGGCAAAGTCCCACAGGAGTCAGGGAAGAGTTCCCATGCAAAGATGCCCACTAGTTCATATGAATGAGGAGGAAGAATTAGGCTGACAATGAGAGGTCACCTTGCAGAGGGAGCAGAAGGTACTATATCCTGCAAGGAGAAAAGTCTGGAGCATTTTCAGGGAAATGAATCCATATTAAGTTGCCCTAATAAGTGGGTGTGGGTAAGGGCACTCTCTTTCCATTCCTCCAGCTAGAACAAATAGGCAATATTAGATGATTTTTCTTTATTTCAGATCTAACATACAGAATGCAGTTGTTGACAAATGCGCTCAGCATTGGTAAGCAGTTTATCAGCATATCAGCACTCTAGACTTCTGTCTCATTTGAGTGTAGCCTTTAGAAAAACTTTGAGGGAGAAAAATCTTTTCTCTGGCCACCCTCTGTTTCTCTTACTGATTATTTCTGCATCATCAGGATTACTGCTCTTGCAGATCCTGCTTCAATGACAAATAAACCACCAAATAAGCCAAATAGTTACAATGGATTGGCTCTCAAATGTGCAACCCAAAGAAGCAATGCCAGCTTGACATAGTTAAGAGCATAGACTATGGCAGCAAACCAGGTTTGTCTTCAGACCTTGACAATATCACTTCCCAGCTAGATAGCATTTGGCAAATGGCTTAGCTGCTTTGTGACTTAGTTTTATCATGCATTAAAGGAGGCAATACCAGCACCTTCTTTTTAGCTTTATACAGATATTTAAATGGTTTATTATATGTCAAATCCTTGGTACAGAACCTGGCACATAACAAGTACTTAATAAATATTAGCTATTATTGATACTTATCCTACATAGATGGACATTGTGGTATGAACAAAGTGCTATGGAATAATAGCAAAAGGAGCAATTTGCTGAGGTAGAGAAATTTTGAGTAAAGATACCACAGATGATTTGGCATTTTATACACCTTTTTTAGAGAAGGGACAGTGACATCTTTTTCTCCCCTCAGCATCAGAATAAGTGACCCTTATTTCTGGAGAAGCCATTTATTGCAAGCTTCTTGAAAGATGGTTCTAACCTGTAGATCACAGGCCAGGCTGTCTCTGGTGCAAAGACTCAGGACATCATTTGTTTGAGTCATGTCCTAAAAAAGTTGATGTATGCTCCTTTTTTAAAGAAATCTCCTTTATAAAAATATAAATGAGTAATAAGCCATTGCCCACATTGTCACAGAATTATTTACTTTATAAAATGATTTGTATCAAAGTTTTTTTTTAAGTAACAGACTCTCCTTGAATGTTAATTTCTTACATCTCAATTTGTACTTTCCATTGAACTAAAGACATGAGCTGTGGAATTTGAATTGCTCAGCTGCATAGCACTGAGCAACTAACATTATTTCTAATTTTTACAACAACTATGAAATATAAGTATTATTATCCATGTCTTACAGTTAAAGAAACCAAGACTCAGGGAAGTGGAGTTAGTTGTCTTAGTTTATAAAAAATCAGTACATGAAAGAGCCTGAATTACTAGGTTCCAATCCCATGCTCTTCTCTCTATGATATAGCTTCCAATCATATAGGTTTAAATAGTCTCCAGTAGGAAACATCATTTTTCTGTTATTATTATCTCTCTGATGGGAAAACTCCAGGTCTTTAAACCAGAAGAAGCTTCCAGGTTCTAATTTGTTTTTTTGCAGAGCTGCCTTGCTGCTTGTGATTCTCTATTTAACTTTGGTAACAACACAATCGTCAGCATAGATTCCTGCTCCTACCTAACTCAGCTTTCCACCTCATGTAGCAAAATAACACCTTGATGATGGAATTTTCTACTTTCTAAAACATAAGATGGTGAGTGGAAATTTTACTCAACAACCCAATCCTTTTAACATTAAGCCTATTTTAATCCTCTTTCTAAATTTGGAGCTGACATCTTAATTGCTTGCCCAAGTAGAAGGGGAGAAATAATACTCTCTGAGTAGTTAGGATTGGGGCTAGGACGTTTATAACACTGCAGGAAAGACAAATTTCCAAAGCATAAACTTCTTCTGGTGTAGTGAAATTTTTCTACAATGCTCTCAGTTTAGGGGGTGTGGGATCACTTCTGGAGATCATATTTTAGCCATTCATAGGTTAATCATTTTTTCTTCCTGGTTAATGGTGCTGGCCCTTTGTCTTGAATCCATTCCACAAATCATTACCTTAACTGCTACCCTAAAAAGGAATAGATTCCGGTTTGCCCAGTTATATCTCTTCTTCCAGATCATGCTCTTCTCAAACCAGCCAACTAAGATGGAATTACTTCCACAGTACCAAACAGATTACCTAGAGTTGGATACTGTCTGACAAATCTTAACTATCAGATTCCATGTTTCACTAATGCAATAGATTACTGGAAAGCAGTGTGTGTGGTGTGTGTTTGCTTCTGTACCTATATTTATTTGACTGCTGTCCAATGGGTCAATAGGTCTACTTGGATCTCAACAATATAGGTCTCTAAGAAGGGACAAGGAAAACAATGCAAATTAAACTTCAGTGTCAATACAAATTCCTAATCTTGGCATTGTGTAAAATAACCAAAAAATGTTTTGCTGGGAGTTCCCTTTGTGGCTCAGTGGTTAATGAACTTGACTAGGATCGATGAGGATGTGGGTTCGATCCCTGGCCTTGCTCAGTGAGTTAAGGATCCAGTGTTGCCATGAGCTGTGGTGTAGGTCTCACATGGTGCTCAGATCCTGCATTGCTGTGGCTGTAGTGTAGGCTGGAGGCTACACCTTCGATTCAACCTCTGGCCTGGGAACTTCCATAGGGTGTGGGTGCAGCCCTAAAAAACATAAAAAAAAGTTTTTCCTCCTCTCCAAATTAGTCTTCAGAATTATGAAGCTCATCTTGAAGGAACATTGGAAAAGAGAAATAAAAATGTCCAACTGAAAGGAGCCTCAGTGATTACCTAACCCATCTACCTTCCTTTATTGTTGACTTAACTGAGATTCAGATAGATCAGTTGCCCAAGGTCATAGATGTGGTCAGAAAACCAGGTCTCTGATATTTAGCCTGTGACTCTGCTCTATCCACTAGGATCTAGGTCACTTGTTGATTTCCTGTGGTCTCCATCTGTCATAATTTACTCCGATATTCTTCACTTATAATGGTGATTGAAGTTAGAAACTACCTTCAAGCATGGAGCTAATAAGAGGCATGACTGATCAACACAATAGAAAAATAAGAAGTTATACAGAATGAAAGATGATATTTTGGAAATTAGAATGTGTCCTTGTCTTTTAAACTTCCAGTAGATTTAGATGGGGTGTTTAGGCGCTTTCATAGTTTTCTGAGCAGATTTTTGTTTGAGCAGAAATCATGGTACTTAGAGATGAGA
This sequence comes from Phacochoerus africanus, assembly GCF_016906955.1. Taxonomy (NCBI): domain Eukaryota; kingdom Metazoa; phylum Chordata; class Mammalia; order Artiodactyla; family Suidae; genus Phacochoerus; species Phacochoerus africanus. The sequence goes on from NC_062545.1 coordinate 103,585,418, forward strand.
AAACTAATACAGTGGAGTCAAGATCAGTTCCCTTTATCCAGTGACTGGCAAAATACCCACATTCGCTAGTAGCACCAAGATTTTTCTCTTTTGCTTTCTGCTTACGTCTGTCTTGACATCCATTTGTCATATCCCATGCATGAGAAATCTATAGACTGTATTGGTTTCTAATTTCTAGATTGTTTTCCTCATTCAGATCCACTTTCTTGCACAGAAGGGCTATAGTTTCATAGGAATTGGACATTCCATGTGTAGAAGTGAGGACAAGGTGTCAGTGCTTGTGGTGTGTCTTCTCCATCAGGCTGTGCTGAGTAACTTGCTCCTGTCAGTGCTGGCATCTTTCTGTGTTTTTTGCAACTCCTGGTCAGTTAAGAAATAGGTCCAGTCTCCCGATTCCCTTTGCCTTCTTCAGCATTTCAGAACTTTTGACAATTGTATTTTTCTAAATTTCCATGGATAGGGATTGTTTAACAAAATTTTAAGATTTAAAAGTGAAGTTTTGACCTATCTATTCCCTTTCTGTGCTCCTCTTACATTTTTGGTTCTCCCTTGTCACATCTCTACAGGAACAAGATCTCCAATTAGCAATAATTTTAATATATAAATTATTCATTCATTCCATTCATCAAACACCTTTTTTTTAAAATCAATACCTACTATGTTCAAGGCACTAAATGTATGTCTAATATATTCTGAATTTCTCTCATAGGCTTAACTCCTTACACTATCTCCATATTTTTTTTGCCGTATCACTTCAAAAATGACTTACTTAAAACTTTTCATTGTAATAAATTCATTATTTATTTAATTTTATTTCAAAAAGTAGATTTTGGAGTTCTTGTCTTGGTGCAGTGGAAACGAATCCACTAGGAACCACAAGGTTGCAGGTTTGATCCTTGGCCTCACTCAGTGGGTTAAGGATCTGGTGTTGCCATGAGCTGTGGTGTAGGTCACAGACATTGCTCAGATCTGGCATTGTTGTGGCTCTGGCATAGGCCAGCAGCAACAGTTCCAATTGGACCCCTAGCCTGGGAACCTCCATGTGCCACGGCTGTGGCCCTAAAAAAAAGAGACAAAATACAATAAATAAATAAATAAATATTTTAAAAATTTAGTTAAAAAAGTAGATTTTGAAGTCTCTGTTACCTGCTAAGAAGGCAGACTGAGCACTGATTGCTAACTGTCTTCCATATCAAACATACCAGATGCTAGAGAAGTTATAGTTCATGTGAGGAACATAGAGCTTTTCTGAGCAAGTGGTACAAAATTGTAACAAATCCTCAGGGTGCTTAAAGTCTTGGGTTTCTTTTAAGTGGAAGAAATGGCAATCTGGAGTAATAGTGGAAGGGTTGAGAAGAGGTTTCCAGGTTCACCTTTACCTCCCTCTCTTAGGTTGCCTTGGGAAGATCAGGCTGGAAGTCATGACCTGGCAGGACATTCCTTCGGGTGGAACTGAGTGAAATTCCAAGGTTGTAATGCAAAATTTGGCTGTTGCTAACCATATTCCCAGAGCCCTAAAAGGAACGGGATAGAAATAAACAACTACATGTAGTCTCAAAGCCCTGTTTTGGATCATTAGATTTGCCCCATGTACCTTCCCAGATGTAGAGACTATGATTTGAGGGAGCTGACCTTGTAAAAGGGATTTCAGTAACGTAATAGTGTCGCATGATCAAGAAGGCTGTAATAAAATCTAGGCACTAGTGAGTCACATCAATACCTGTTTATCCATCTCACAGGTATTTATGGACTGGATGCTCTGTGCCAGGCATTGTTCTAAGTGATAAAGATAGTGGTAAACAACACAAATTTCCTACCCGTAGGAATTTACATCCTAAAAGAAACAGACAATAAACATATAGTAATTGGATAACTCACCATAAGCACTTTCCCCTCTATTCTATCTCTCTAGCATGGACCAGACAAGTGCCACAGAAGTTGAGTATCTCTGCATAAGAGATCCTGGGATGATGTGACAATTGATGTCACAAGGGAGAACATAGCTTTGGGAAAAGAGTGGGAATGGTTAAGCAGATTCTATCATTAGACAGTCTACCTAGAATATAGCTCCCTTCTTTCCCAAATCACAGGTAGAACAAGGCTATGATTAGATTTCAACCTTCCCAGATGTAGAGACTATGATTTGAGGGAGCTGACCTTGTAAAAGGGATATCAATAAAGTAAGAGTAAAATGAAAATATTGTAAAATATTTGATGACAATAATACAAAGCAACAACAAAAACTACTACTATTTAGTAGAGAAAGCAGAGCTAATGGAGCAAAAAAGCAGGAAGTTTGAATAAGCATAATACACATCCTTATGGAACTGAGGAAATTTATTGCAAACATGAAAAAAAGGGTAGATGTTTTTAAAGAACCAGTTAGAGATATTAGATGTGAGACAATGTAATTATTTAAATAAAACATTATATGGAAAATTGAAATAGCAGAATAGCTACAAATAATTAATTAATGGGCTGGAAAATTGTGGTGAGAAGATCATTCAGATAAGGAGGCTGGCACAAATAGGCAGAATGTATTGAAGAAAATTCAGAGAGTAGTTCTTGTTGTGGCTCAGCAGTAATGAAAAAACTAGTATCCATGAGGATGCCAGTTCAATTCCTGTCCCCTCTCAGTGGGTTAAGGATCTGCTGTTGCAGTGAGCTATGGTGTAGGTCTCTCAGATGTCACTTGGATCCTGTGTTGCTGTGGCTGGCAGCTGCAGCTCTGATTTGACCCCTAGCCTAGGGACATCATATGCCCTGGGTGGTGTTGCCCTGAAAAATAAAGACAATAAAAAGGACAAAAAGTCAGAGAGAAAGAAGATAAAATTACGATGGAAACATTCCAGAAAGAAAAAATTGAAAAGACAATATAGAAAGGTAATCTTTGAAGCTAGTGTTTTTCAGAACTAGAGAAAGACTGAAGAGGTCAGTTTAAAAATGGTTTCAGAGAGTGAAGTAGCATACAATAAAAGGATAAAGAAAACCATACATCAGACACAACAAAGTGAAATTTAACACATAGCTTAGAGCATCAAAAGAAAATCACCTATAAAGCCTCAAGGATGAAAAAGATATCAGATTTCTCAAAATCAACAAGACATTGAGAACATGTGTTGTTGGCATGCAGAAGGGACTCATTCTAGATTATCCAGAAAATAGATAGTTGAAATGATAGGGCTAAATAAAAATCTTTTTACCTTAGCACTCATAGACCTCAACTAAAATATTTTTTAGCATATTCTATGATGAGAATATATTAACCCAAAAGGAAGGAATAATTACAAAAGGCAGGAATAAATGAGGGCATTAATATTATTTTAAAAAAGTTATTAAAAGGGAATATATATACACAGCACCTATTCTACAACATAATCACATCAAAACCAGCAAGGTGAATTTTAGTAGAGAACAAGATAAGTCAAATGTCGGCCAAGGTTCTTATTACATGAGAGAAGGAGAAACAAATATTAAAGAAATTGAGGCATTGGCCAGGATAAAAGATATTATATGTTTTAATAAGAGAATTGTCACCATAAGAAAATGTAATTTTATCATGAAGGGATGTTGGACTTTGTCAAATGCTTTTTCTGCATCTATTGAGATGATCATGTGGTTTTTGACTTTTCTTTTGTTACTATGGTGTATGGTGTTGATTGATTTACGTATGTTGAACCATCCTTGTGAACCTGGGATGAATCCCACCTGGTCATGGTGTACTGTCTTTTTGATATGTTGTTGGATTCAGTTGGCTAAAATTTTGTTGAGAATTTTTGTGTCTAAATTCATCAAAGATATTGGCCAATAGTTTTCTTTTTTGGTGGGTATAACTGGGTCACTGTGCTGTACAGTAGAAAAAAATATATATATAAATGATAAAACAAACAAAAAAGAAAATGCAATTAAATGAATAAGTTTCAACAAGGAATGGGGAATAAAAGGAAGGAAGAGCAAAAAGAAAAAATTAAGACTGATTAATTTAAGCAATAAAAACTATTCTTAGGGACAAACTAAAAAGATAACGGAAACAAATCTAAATTTGTTAGTATTATAATAAACAAAAATGAATTAAAGACAAATTTAGAAACATAGACCAAGGAAAGTTGAAAAATCCAGTTTTCTTTTTTTACTTAAAACTACATACAAAAGTTTGAAAATAAAAACATGGGAAAAGAGATTGTAGGCAAACATGAAACAAAATAAAACTGGGATAGTTGCACTTTTAATATCAAATAAAATGGAATAAAAAAGCACCCCCACACACACACATATATTATACATATATTTGAGTTAGAAAAACAGAGATCAGAACTTGGTGTAGCTCAATAGAAAAGCTAGCTGTAATTATCATTAATATTTTCATTACAAGCAAATTATAGACAAATATCTGCAGAAACAATTCAAAATAGTTTGTGTAAATATTCTGGTGTTAAGGAGACGGACCATCACTCCTTGCTTTTAAGTGTGAGAGCTCATAATGACTTCCTTCCAAAGAGTATAGTATGGAGAAAAGTACAGTATGCAAAAAGTGTAACTTGACAATGGAGATACCTGTGAAATACTATTTCAATCAGATGATCAAGATTCATATTAATAGATAAAAATAGCACTATAGCCTTGTGGTCTTCTTCCATAAATCTCTAACCTCAATCTAATTGTGAGACAACTCCCAACTGAGCAACATTCTGCAAAATACCTGGCTAGTAAATTTCCAACTGATCAGGATACCCAGAAATAATGAAAGTCTAATACACTGTCACAGCCAAGAGAAGCCTGAGGGAAACTGATGGCTAACTGCCATAGGGTATTCTAGATAGGATCCTGGGATAGAAAAATAGACATTGGGTTAAAAACTAAGGAAATATGAAGAGTATATGAACTTTATTTAATAATAATGTATCAGTATTGGTTCATTAATTGTAAGAAAGGCACCATACCAATGTAGGATGTTAATAATGGGATACTGGTTGTTGGGTATATTAGATCGCTCTGTATATCCTCACAACTTTTCTGTAAATCTAAAACTAAACTCTTTTAAAATTGTTCAAAAATGTTATTTAAAAAATGCTAGCTAATAGTTTTTTTTTTTTTTTTTAAAAAAGCATTATGTTCTAAACATAAGAGCTAAGTTTATAAACTCTTGAAGAAAACATGGAAGCAATTCCTGGATTACACAATGGTTTCTAGGTATGAAACCAAAAACATTAGCCACAAAAGAAAAAAAGTTACACCAAAATTAAAAACATTTGTGCTGCAAAAAATACATGAAGAAAGTGAAGAAGAAACCCATAGAATGGAATAAAAATGCTCAGAGATCTACATCTGATTAGGGAATTGCATCGAGAGTATGTTAAGAAATCATACAACTCAATAATAAAAAGAAAAAGCAATTGAAAAATGAGGCAAGGGTCTAAATAGACATTTATTTTTAAGAAAATATACAGGAAGCCTACATTTGTATCATTAATCATTAGCGAAATGCAAATCAAAACTTCAATGAGGTATCATGTCACACCCACCAAGTGGCTAAAATAAAATGTCTGGGATGGGGAGAAATGGAAAACCCAAATATTGATGCTGGGATTGTAAAATGGTACAACTGCTTTGGACATTCCTCAGTTTGGCCATTCAACAAAATGTCAGATAGAGAGTTACCATATAATCCAGTTGTTCAACTCTTGTGTATATATCTATAAGAAATGAAAACACAAGTCCACACAAAAACTTGTACATGAATGTTCATAGCATTATTCATAACAACTTACATAGAGAAACACCAATGAATGTCTACCAGCTAATGAGCATATAAAAAAGTGGCATATCTATACAATGGAATATTATTTGGCAATAGGAAGAAATGAAATACTGATAATGTTACAACATGGATAAATCTTAAAAACATTATCCTAAGTGAATGAAGCCAGATGTATTAAAAAATATTGTATGGTTCCATTTATATGAAGGTCCAGAGTAGCAAAACTCATGGATACTTCAAGTAGATCAATGGTTGCCTGAGGTTGGAGGTAGGAGAGAAGAAGTGGCTTCTAATAAGTTTATATAAAGCAAGAAAAATTTTTAAAAATTTGGTCCTTGCTTGTTCGAATAAACAGAACACATTTCTTTCTTGGAACACATGAACCATTCTTCAAAACCAATCATGTAACAGGCCACAGAGGACTTTGAGTAAATTCAAAGAATCAGCACCACACAATATGTTCTTTGACCACCATGCCATAAAATTAGAAATTAATAACAAAAGAACACATTTAGCCTTCCCATGTGAATGGAAACTATAATAATCGTGCCTCTAAATAACTCAGTTTAAAAAGGAAATAAACAGTGAAATTGTAAACTATGACAGCCAAGGAAAATGAAAGCAGTGCATTTCAGAATGTGTGATGTGCTCCTAGAGAGTAACAAGAAGGAAATATATAGCTTTGACTGTAATTATCAGAAAACAATAGAGGCTGGAGATACACGATATTCAATTCAATAGGCTAGAAAAATAGAAACAGAACACAGTTAAAGAAACAAAAAGAAATAACAAAAATGAGGCCAGAAATCAATAGAGTACAAGAAAATAGGATAATTTTTTAAAAGTATGTTCTTTGAGAAACAAAATATAATAAACATGTGGCTAAACAGAAGAAATATACAATAAGCAATTTGAAAAATGTGAAAAATCTATAAAACATAGCCGATTGTATAAAGGCACAAAATATAATGAACAGTTAATATGGTACAGTTTGCATATAATTGGATAACCTAGATTAAGCAATATGTTTTTAGAAAAACACAGTGTCAAAATACAAAAGACAAAAACATGAAAGAGCAACAGCCATCAAAACACTGAAATGACAATAAAGAGGAAATGCATCCCTGGACACATACTTCCTCCCTCTCCATCTTGCTCAGTTCTTGGGCTACTCATTTTCTCCCTCCAGTCCACTTGCGGGATGGATCCTTGACTGAGTTTTAGTAGCAAATATGATCATAACCAACCTTGCTTATCACTACGTCCTTGCTTCCTTTCTAGAGGTTTATATGAGGTTCATAATCTTTGGCTTATTCTTTGTTCTAATCACTTTAAACTGTAGTGTTCTGGAAAAGACTCTTGATGCCTTTGGCCATGTTTTCCCCTCTTCTTGGAATGCCTTTTATAACTTTTCCGTCATCTCTTTCTTATCTCGTAGAACTCAGCTCCAGTATTATCTTTTCCTGGAAGGGAGAACTTAGCCGCAATCTGCCCGAACTTTACTCACTTTCCAATCCTGATGCAAATCTGCAGAAAAGTAAGTAGCATTTACTCTCATAAATGCAAAACCGGCATCAGTTGCCATAAAGGGAAGGTAAGTGAAAAACTGAATAATGTGTGACATTATATTTAAAATGGGTGCTGCAGCCTGCTCTTGAGTCTCTGCCTGAGATCTGTTTTCAGTTTGTTAGAAAGGATATTACCACATGTTGGGCAAGGGGTAAAAACAAGCACTAAACCAAGATTTTTCTCTTTAATGTTACAGAAGGACTGAGAGAATTATAAACGTATAATTGCCTTATTTTCACAGGACATCACTTTTATGTCTCATACATAGGTGAAGAGAGATCTGCCTAAGATAGTATTTCCACTCTGAGGGAATTCCTGTAGGGTGCCAGCTTTGCTCTGGTATTTGTATTCACATGTTAGGCTCATAAAGACAAGAAAACAAAAAAGAAACAACAATATGGACTGCCCCCAAATCATGGCGAATTTCAGTCTAGAGGGAGCTGGTTGAAGGCAAGTGGTGCCTATGTTGTAAACAGGTAGTTGGCTGCCTGCTCCTGCACTTGACAATTGTTGATACATGATTGTGGATAGTGAAACACCTTCAAGGCATCATGTGAAACTAAACATACTCTGAAAAGTTTAATACTGAACAGTGACAAAAGTTGATGATCTGCCCAGAGAGGCATTGTCCTAATTTTCCTTCTGGACTCCATACAGATTGCTCATGAAGTTGAAAGCTTACAGAGCTACCATTTCTAATAAATGGCATTGTGTATATACATGTGTGTGGGCAGTGTATGTATAATTTAAGATATTTATAGATTTATAAAGCTATATGAAAGGTAAACTTAAGTATGCATGAGTTCTCAAGGTTTCTAAGTTTCTTTTGTTGGGAAAAAATAGTTTTAAAGAAATTGTTGAAATGCATTTGATTTTTCAGGTCAAAACACCTCTAAATGTTATCTTTCAGATGTGGGTTACTTTCATTTAAGCTAATTTCTCATTACTATGTGGTACATTGTTTCTACAGAAGCTCCAAACCTTAATAAGATAAAAGTTTTAGCAAAATATTTCCTTGCAGGAAAGGATCTCTTTACTCTGAAAAGAAATTTAAATAAATCTCTTTTTCTAAGCCACTAAGACACTAAAGTAAATAGTCAAATACTAAATCAGAGTGCCTACCCTGACTAATGATAAAATCTCAGTTAAAATAACCATAGAATTCACTAATGTGGTATAGTATAAGGAGAATGTCAATCACAATTGTGGAATTATTTCTCTGTGCCATGCTCTTCATAAGCAGAATCAGGACATGAAAGCCCAGAAATAATATTATTGAAGGTGAATATAAGCGGCCGAGGAAAAACCAGGATATAGATCTGTCTCTAAAGACGTTTTTGGCAGTGCCATACTGATAATTTCATCGAGGATGGTTACTTCTAAATAGGGCCTGGAGATGATGTTCTCCTTAATAAACTGCATGGGAGATAAATTGTAATTCATCCAATTCTGGGCATAAATTCATTGAACACTGACAATGTGTTCAGTATTGTAACCACCACTGCAGATCAGGATACAGACTTAAGCACCAACATACCAATAAATACCTTCATTAAAAGTGTCTCTGCACCAATCGGGAGAGACAGTAGATTAAAAAAAAAAATGAGTAGTTCCTGTTGTGGCTCAGCAGAAACGAATCCAACTAGGAACCATGGGGTTGTGGGTTCGATCCCTGGCCTCACTCAGTGGGTTAAGGATCCAGTGTTGCTGTGAGCTGTGGTGTAGATCATAGATGCGGTTTGGATCCTACGTTGCTGAGGCTGTGATTTAGGCCAGCAACTGTGGCTCCAATTCGACCCCTAGCCTGGGAACCTCGATATGCTATGGGTACAGCCCTAAAAAACAAAATAAAAAAAGACCCAACCATTAACTTCTTATGCTGAGAACTATAAAACATTAATCAAGGAAATTAAAGAAGATGTAAAGAAATGGAAAGATATTCCATGCTCCTGGGTTGGAAAAATTAATATTGTAAAAATAGCCATACTACCCAAAGAAATCTGCAGATTCAATGCAATCCCTATCAAATCACCCATGACATTTTTCACAGAACTAGAACAAACAATACAGAAATTTGTATGGAACCACAAAAGACACAGAATTGCCAAAGCAGTCCTGAAGAACAAAAACCAAGCAAGAGGCATATCTCTCCCAGACTTCAGGCAATATTACAAATCCATAGTCATCAAGACAGTGTGGTCCTGGTACCAAAACAGATATACATACCCATGGAACAGAATAGAGAAACCAGAAATAAACCCTGACACCTATGTTCAATTAATCTTTGACAAAGGAAGCAAGAACATAAAATGGGAAAAAGACAGTCTTCTCAGCAAGAATTGCTGGGAAACCTGGGGAGCTGCATGTAAATCAATCAAACTAGTACACACCCTCACACCATGCACAAAAATAAACCCAAAATGGCTTAAAAACTTAAATATAAGACAAGACACCATCAAACTCCTGGAAGATAATATAGGCAAACACTCTCTGACATCAACTGTACAAATGTGTTCTCAGGTCAGTCTCCCAAAGCAACAGAAACGAAAGCAAAAATAAACCAATGGGACCTAATCAAACTGACAAGCTTTTGTACAGCAAAAGAAACCGAAAAGAAAACAAAAAGACAATTTACAGAATGGGAGAAAATAATTTCGAATGATGTAACTGACAAGGGCTTAATCTCTAGAACATACAAGCAATTTTTACAATTCAACAGTAAAAAATCCAACAAGCCAATGGAAAAATGGGCAAAAGACATTAATAGACATTTCTCCAAGGAAGATAGACAGATGGCCAACAAGAACATGAAAAAATGTTCAACATCCCTGATTATTAGAGAAATGCAAATCAAAACTACCATGAAATACTACCTCACACCGGTCAGAATGGCCATCATTAATAAGTCCACAAATCACAAATGCTGGAAGGGATTAGAGAAAAGGGAACCCTCCTGCATTGTTGGTGGGAAAGTAAACTGGTACAACCACTACGGAGAACATTATGGAGGTATCTTAGGAAACTATACATAGAACTACCATGTGACCCAGCAACCCACCTCTTGGGCATCTATCCAGACAAAACATTCTTTAAAAAAGACATATGCACCCACATGTTTATTGTAGCACTATTCACAATAGCCAAGATATGGAAACAACCCAAATATCCATCAACAGATGATTGAATTCGGAAGATGTGGTATACATACACAATGGAATACTGCTCAGCCATAAGAAAGAACAAAATAATGCCATTTTCAGGAACATGGATGGAACTAGAGTCTCTCATAATGAGTGAAGTAAGTAAGAAAGATAAAGACAAATACCATATGATATCACTTATATCTGAAATTTAATATGTGGCACAAATGAACCTTTCCACAGAAAAGAAAATCATGGAGTTGGAGAATAGGCTTGTGGTTGCTAAGAGGGAGGGCGATGGAGTGGAGTGTTTGGGGAGCTTGGGGTTAATTAATACGAACTATTGCCTTTGGAATAGATTAGCAATGAGATCCTGCTGTGTAGCCCTGGGAACTATGTCTAGTCACTTATGATGGAGCATGATAATGTGTGAAAAAAGAATGTATACATGTATGTGTAACTGGGTCACCACACTGTACAGTAGAAAAAAAAATGTATTGGGGAAATAACAATTAAAACAAAAGCTGAATTCAACAACTAAAGAATGGGAAATGATGTACTATGTAAATATTATTTAAAAACTCAGGAATGATGAAATATCTGAAAAAGTAGAGAAAACAAGGAAATAATACTAATTTAAAGCAAAGACAATTACTAGAGAAAAGGAGGGTCATTACATAATGATAAAAGGACAAAGCAGATTGATGTAACTCTTCCAAAAGTGTACACATTAAAGAGCAGAGCCTCAAAGTACATGAAACAAAGTGCTGACAGGTAGTTTTTCTGGCTTTATCTATAGTTACTTCACTCAACTATCTCTCTCACAGATACCCCCATTTTTTTTTGCCTTCTCGCTATTTTTTAAAATTCTTAAGCAAGTACATACTTTTATGCATCAGCACTTTTTCTCACATTTGTGTAGTTCCTTCTATTTTTATTGAAGTATGGTTGATGTATGATATTATGTTACCTTCAGTTCTATAGTGTAGTGATCTGACAAACATATGATGAAATAATGTGCCAAGTCCAGTTACTCTCTGTCACCCTGCAAAATGACTACTGTTTTATTTACTATATTCCTTATGTTGTATTTTACATCCCTGTGACTTATTTTATAACTGGGAGTTTGTATCTTTTAATCCCCTTCACCTATTTCACCCACCTCCCCACTTGTGTCTCCTCTGGCAAGCACTAGTTTGCTCGAAATATTTATCTTTTTTTTTTTTGATAGATTCTACATATAAGTGAAATCATACAGTAATGTCTTTCTCTTTCTCTCTTTCACTACTAAGTAAAACCCATTACCTCCATCTCTTGTAAATGACTAAATTTCCTTCTTTTAAATTATTTTTTAATTTTTTTTTTTGTCTTTAGGGCTTGACTTGTGGCATATGGATGATCCTAGGCTAGGGGTCGAGTTGGAGATGTAGCTGCCGGCCTACACCACAGCCACAGCAACACCAGATCTGAGCCACATCTGTGACCTACACCACAGCTCACGGAAATGCCAGATCCACAACCCACTGAACAAGGTCAGAGATCAAGCCCACATCCTTGTGGATGCTTGTCGAGTTCATTAACTACTGAGCCATGATAGGAACTCCAAATTTCTTTTTTTTTTAAATATTATAGTTGAGTTACAATGTTCTGTCAATTTCTGCTGTACAGCAAAGTGACCCAATTATACATGCATATATATATATATATATATATATATATATATATATATATATACATATATATACACAAATTATTTTCTCACATCATCCTCCATCATATTCCATCACAAGTGATTAGATGCAGTTCACTGTGCTATACATCAGGATCTCATTGTTTATCCACTCCAAATGCAATAATTTGCATCTACTAACCCCAAACTCCCAGTCCATCCCACTTCCTCCCCTGCCACCCTTGGCAGCCACAAGTATATTATCCATGTCCACGAGTTGTTTCTTTTCTGTAGATAGGTTCATTTGTGCCATGTATTAGATTCCAGATATAAGTGATGTCACATGGTATTTGTCTTTCTCTTTCTGACTGACTGCACTTAGTATGAGAATTTCTAGCTCCATCCATGTTGCTGCAATGGCAAATGTTTTTAATGTTATTGTTTCCTTATTGATTTTTTGTCTGAATGATCTGTCCATTGATACAAGTAGGGTGTTAAAATACCCTAGTGTTATTGTATTACTGTCAGTTTCTCTCCTTTTATCTGTTAATATTTGCTCTATGTATTTAGTTTTTCCTATGTTGGGTGCATATGTATTTATAACTGTTATACCTTCTTTTTAGATTGATACCTTTATCATTGGGTAATGTCCTTCTTTGACTCTCTTTACAGTCTTCATTTTAAAGTCTGTTTGTCTGATACAAGTATTGCTATATCAGCTTCGTTTGTGTTTCCATTTACATGGTATATCTTTTTCCATCTCTTCACTTTCTGTTTAATTATGTGTCTTTGGAATGGAAATGAGTCTCTTGCAGACAACGTAAATGTCTTTTGATTGGGGTGTTTAATACATTTACATTTAAAGTAATTATTGTTAGGTATGAGCTTATTGCCCTCTTCTTAATTGTTTTCTGGTTATTTATGTGGTTCTTTTCCTTTATTCTTTTCTCGTTCTGTTCCCTTTTGATTTGACATCTTTATTGTTATGTTTGCACATGTTTCTGTTCATTTACTTATTTTCTTGCCTATCTATTATTGGATTTTGGTTTGTGGTTGCCATGATGTTCTTATATAACATCCTATGTATATAGAAATATACTTTAGGTTGATGGGCACATAAGTTTGAACATATTTCAAAGATGTTACTTCTTTATAACCCCTCTTCCATGTTTTATGTTTTTAACATCATCTTTAACATCTTTTTATTTTGTGTATTCCTTAAATAATTTTATATATAATATATAAATAATATATATATATAATATATAATTTTACTAGTTTTTTTCCTTTAACTTTCATACTAGCTATACAGGTAATTGATCCACTATCTTTATTACATTTTTGCATTTATTGGTGAGTTATTTTATAATTTTCATATTTTTAGCTATAGTTTTTCTGTTTAAACAAGTCCCTTTTATATCTCTTGCAGGATCAGTTTAGTAGTGATGGAATACTTTAGCTTGTGCTTTTGGGGGAAGCTCTTAATCTGTCCTACAATTCTAAATGTTAACCATACTAGTAGAATATCCTTTGTTGTATGTTTTTTTCTTTCAATACTTTGAATATGTCATGCCACTTCCTCTGGCCTCCTAAGTTTATGCTGAGAGTCAGCTGATAGTCTTAAGAGGACTCCCCTATAGGTTACTAGTTGTTTTTCTTTTGCTACTTTAAAGATTTCTCTCTTTCTCTTAAAAGTTTGACATTTTTAATAATATGTCTTGGTGTTGTCTCTTTGGGTTCATCTTGTTTTGGATTCTCTATGCTTCCTGGACTTGATGTCTGTTTCCTTTGTCAGGTTAAAAAAGTTTTCAGCTATTTTTTTTTTCTTCAAATAGGTTTTCTGTCATTTTCTCACTCTTTAATCCTTCTGCAATGTGTGCATTAGTATGTGTGATTTTTGTACCAGAGGGCCCTTCAACTATCCTCATTTTTTGGTTTCTTTTTTCATTTTGCTTTTTTTGATTGGGTCATATCCACCAGCCTGTCTTTCAGAGGGCTGATCCTATCTTCTACATCATATAATTTATTGTTGGTTCCCTTTAGTGTCTTTTTCTTTCCCATTATTGTATTCTTCAGCCCTCTTCAGTTCTTTTTTTAATATATTATTTCTTTGTTGAAGTTTTTACTTCGTTCTTTTATTCTGAGTCTGAATTTGGTGATGATCTTTATGACTACCACACTTTGAACTCCAATTTGAAGGTTGCTTAACCTGTTTCAATATTTACTGAGGTTTTGACAAGTTCTTTTTTGAGAATATATTGTCTCCTCAATTTGCCTAACTCTGTTTTTGTGTATTAGGTAAATCAGCTACATCTCCTGATCTGGAAGGAGTAGATTTGTGTAGATGTCCTGTGGTATAGTATAGTTCCCCCTGGTCACCAGATCCAGGTGCTCTAGAAATGTCCCCTGTGTGGACTGTGTGTGTGCACTTGTGGATGGTCCATTCTTGCTGTGGGTACGCTAATATGTGGGACTGACGCCCAATGTGGCTGGCTATAAGGCCTGTTGCAACTGTTATGGGTATTCTAGTGTAAGGGGCTGGCTGACTAGGGCAGAAATTTCTTTGGGAGGATGAAGGTGCTGGTCAGGCCATCTGCTGGCTTTGACCAGGTTGGGGATTACTTTAGAGGAACTTTGGTGCCAGCCTACATTACCCACCATAACTGGCAGGGCAAGAGCCTCTTTAGAGATGCTCTGATGACAGTCAAGGGCATCTGGCCTAGACTGGTGGGACCTGAGGCTGCTTTGGAGGAGTGCCAGCTGTGTTAGTTCTGCAGGTGAATCTGGAATGTAGTAAGTGGTTCTAATAGGCTAGATGGTGAGTCAAAAATGGTGCTTCCCCAGGTAGAAGGTGAGCAACAAACAAAACTGTACCCTCCAGCTCTTTTTTACCCAGAGAAAGTTCCAATACATCCCTGGCTCTTGGGAGTATGCTCTAAAATTATTCAATATGAATATCTTTTGTGTAAGACCCAGGTGATTTTCAGATTACTTCCTCTGCACTAAGACTTGGAGCAAATGAATTTTTGCATGTACTTTTTAAAGATTATATTCTTGGTTTCCTATAGCACTCTAACTCTCCCAGATGCAAGCCCTGCTAGTTTTCAAAGCCAGGAATTATGAGGGCTTATCTTCCAAGTGCAGGTCTCCTAAGCTGATGAACTCAATGTGGGCTTCAAAATCCCCAGGGGCAACTGCTAAAGCTATGAATTCCCTATCACTTATGGGTCACAGTACTGAGGTGTGGGTTCTAGTCAGACTGTGTCTCTGACCCTCCCACCTGTCTCAGTGTGGTTTAACCTTTCATCTTTAGTTGTGGAAAATCTTTTTCGCTAGTCTTCAGGTCATTCTCAGAGATCATTACTCTATATATCGTTATAATTTTGGTGTGTTTGAAGGAAGAGACAAGCAGAACACATCTTTGCCTTCTGCCATATTGTCCCATCCTTTTTCTGTTGCTTCTTTTGTGAACACCCTTCCTCACCTTCTACCTCACCGACCTCTTCCTCATCTTTCAAGATCCAAATCAAACAAATTTTTAACATTTCTGTGAATCATATATCAGTGCAAGCAACATGTTTAGTTGTTCTTTGCTTCATTGTGAAGGTACTTTATGTGTGACTCTATTTTGTAGTTAGTGATTAGTCTGTTATTTTTACAGTCATCTTCTTTGAAAAGGATACTTTTTTGTTTGACTATGAGCAGTTTCTGAAGAAATAGAAGATGTGTCTTAATTTTCTTTGTACTCCTTAGGAAATAATATCAATGTAATTTGTTAAATTTAATAATCTTGATTTCATTATTTTGCAATATCCATAAATTTTCTCTAAAATCTTAAACATAAAAGTTAGTTTCAGTGATCTGTATCAGTGTTCTAGTTGTATGTTCTTGGGTGCACATTCTGAGAGGGTATCTTTTTTATATACATTTTATTGGAGTACAGTAAGTGACTTACAATGTTGTGTTAGTTTCAGATATACAGCAAAATGAATCAGTATTACAGATACATATATCCATTCTTTTTCAGATTCTTTCCCCATATAGGCTATCTCAGAGTGGTGAACTGATTTCCCTGAGCTATATAGTAGGTCCCTGTTACTGATCAATTTTGTATATAGTAGTATGTATAGCCAATCTTAACCTCCCAATCCATCCCTTCCCCAATGTTTTCCCTTTGTTAACCATAAGTTTGATTTCAAAATCTTTGAGTCTGTTTCTGTTTTGTGAATAAGTCCTTTTGTATAAATTTTCCTATATCCCACATATTAGTGATCTCATATGATATTTGTCTTTCTCTGACTTACTTCACCTAGTGTGATAATCTCTAGGTCCATCCATGTTGCTGCAAATGGCATTATTTCATTCTTGTTTACGGTTGACTAATATTCCATTGTATACATGTACCACATCTTCTTTATCCAGTCCTCTGCTGATGGACATTTAGGTTGCTTCCATATCTTGGCCATTGTAAATAATGCTTCAGTGAACATTGGGGTGTGTGTATTTTTTTAAAATTATGGTTCTCTTTGCTTATATGCTCAGGAGTAGGATTTCTGGATCATATGGTAGTTCTATATTTAGTTTTTAAAGGAGGCTCCATATTGTTCTCCACAGTGGTTGCACTGACCTACATTCCCTCCAGCAGTGTAGGGGGGCTCCCTTTTCTCCAAACCCTATACTGAGAGGGCATCTTTGGGAAATATTTCTTACTGTTCACCAGGTGATATACTCCTTTACCTCTAAGCCAATGTTTTTCAACCAAGCTTATCCTAAGCCCATATGGATCTGTAGGTGGTCTTCTGCTAGTGTCCATGAGCTGAGTTATTTTGTCAACTTTGACTTAATGGAGTTTTTATTATAAAACCAGTAGATATTGTGAATGTGCTTTTTCAAATTACACGCATCTTCCTGGTCACCATCCCCACCCCCACCTCATCCTGTCTTGAGAATTGCTGCTGTGAACCAGTGTCAACTTGGAGAACATATAGATAAGAATGTTCAAAAATTCTGTGAAGGTTCTGAAGACCTAATTTGAGACCCTCCACATGAAAAGTTAAATATCGATGGTGTTTATTTCCTGTAGAGATCAGAGGTACAAGTTCAAGTGCTATGATTACATGGCAACACTCTGTTATACAAGGTGGTCATCCAGGTACTCTTGAACAATTGTGTATTTATTTGGTTTAGAATATCAACAAAAGTAAAATCCAAGATTTAACACATTCATGGAAAACTTAGCAACTCTCTCCCCCAAGAATTTGTCTCTGAAAGGAGCCAAATTTGAGAAACATTGTCCCAAATGATTTTCTCTCCTTTTCTCCCTACTCTTTGAGAACTTAAGAATCCCTGGCCATGATGTTTGTTTTAGAATTTCAAGATTGACTTAATTTTCTTCTTAAGCATTTAATGTGAACGTTTAATTTCTTTTTTAACAAAGAATTATAAATAGATGAAAGGAAAAAAAATAAGGAGCTTAACATGCAAGGTATTCAGTGGGAGTCAATAACCTTAGGAGGGAGAGGAACATGGAGCTGCCATGCTATCTTACCAGAGCCTGAGCTAACTTGAGAGGTCCCACCCCATAGGTTTCCCATATTGAACTGAAACACTTGGGTTTTCCACTCGATCAGTCATTTGTATGTGAGCTGGTTCCAGAAGGGCATGACTTTGGGTGAGGGAACTCTACAGCTGAAACACATCCTACAGAAGTTGATAGCTGGAGGCTGTAGAGCAACAAGTCTTTCCTGGAAAAGGGATCTGGGTGTCCCATCTACAGGTACTGCCACAGTTAGTAACAGTAGCTAATACTTATTGTTTATTATGTGACAGAATACTACAAAAAGCCTTTTAGGCACATTATCTTATTGTCTCTCCTTTTCCCCTGAAAGTAGGTATGATTATTCCTATTGTACAGATGAGACAACAAGTTAAGTGGGGGTAGTAATTGCCTTTTCCCAAGTCACACAATGACTTTAAGTGGTAGATCCTAGCCTGCAATGTAGACAGTATGACTCCAAAGCTGAAGTATTGAATCACAATGGTATCCTGTGACATGCATATGGTACCAAGCTATCTTAATAATTCACAGGCAGTGCATACTTTTCGATTAAGTAGAAAAGGAATGCCCATCTTCCTCCATTTCTAAATACACACAGGTATATATTATTTAGCTGAGTCTTTATATTTGTTTGTTTGAGCCAAATGTGGTATGGCCTGATATAAGAATTTCTTTTTTGGTTTCCTGCAAATTCCATAAACAGTATATAACTGGGCCAGCATTTGAGTTAGCCCCACTTACGTGCCATGTTGTGTTCAGAGAACACACTGATTGAAGTGCTGAGAAGCTGCAGGAACACAGAGCATGGTCATCAGCATTTCTGTGCTGTCCAATTTATAAACTTCCAGGGACTCGGATAAAAGTACAGCAGTCAAAAGTTGCTTTCAGGTGAAGAGCTTTTCAAGATAATAATTCACCTTTAGATTTCTATGTAGCTGTAGGTAACAGCATCAATTAGCACTGACGAATTCAGTGGTGGACCTCATTTTCCCTCAATTATCTTTTGATAGAGCTTTAAAAAAATAACCAAATGAACTTTAAACAGGTGTGATTTTAGAAAAAAATTCCTTGTCTTTCTCCATCTTCTCTGTCTGTTGACAAGGTAATAAAATATATGTGTATTTTTTATTTTAGAGATTTCCAGTGATTTAATATGCATTGTCTTTTTCTATGGATAACACAAATAAAGATAGACTGTCCCAGTTATTATTAGAGGTGATAATTTGCAGTCTAAGTGTGTTTCCATGGATACCTAAGAACCCCCCAAAGACTCGGGCCTGGGAGTCAGGCCCTAATCCTGAGGTGCCTTTCAATAGCACCAGCTGTCCGGAGCCTGAAAGGCGTGGCAAATTACACCATTATTAGAGTGAAATGGTATGGCTAAGCTAATTATTTGTGGGCTTTAGACACAGGTGTTCATAAAAGACTAAACGTGCACTCCTAATCAAGTCTGATTGGGCCAGAACAACAGCCCAGCATGGGACTATCAAAGAATTGTTTATAGTGTCTTTTATTTAAATAATAAAAGAGGCCACTGTAGGCCTTCTGTTCAGCAGAGTTTTTCATTTTGCTCTGGGTTTGCGATTACAGGTAATAATATTTGGAGTTTCCCTTTGACTTAGCTCAGTCACGGAGATCTGTTTTCTAGTAATAATTTACTTGATAGTTACACAATGCTTGGATGTATTATAACCATTCCATGACAACGTTCAGTAAGTGCTTCTTTTCATGAATGCAACTTAATTGTGCAGAACTGAAGACTAGAACTTTATCCCCAAATTTATATTTTGGCTACTCATTTAGAGAGTCATTAATTCCCCAGAATATTTTTGCTTTGTTACCTATGACATTTCTTTGATAATCATTTGTGCTCATGGTATAGCAGCAATTTGATTTAAATACTAAAAATTTTCCTCATTTAATAGTATTTGGGAGTTCCCGTTGTGGCTCAGTGGAAATGAATGCAACTAGGAACCATGAGGTTGCAGGTTCGATACCTGGCCTCTATCAGTGGGTTAAGGATCTGGTGTTGCCATGAGCTGTGGTGTAGCTTGCAGATGCAGCTCAGATCTAGCATTGCTGTGGCTCTGGTGCGTAGGCGGCGGCTAAAGCTCTGATTAGATTCATAGCCTGGGAACCTCCATATGCCAAAGGTGCAGCCCTAAAAAGCAAAAAAAAAAAAAAAAAGTATTCGATTCACCTAATATTTGAGTATCATCAGTTGTCAAAATGCATGTTTGGTGGGAAATGTTATATGGATTCAAAATAGCTTTATATTATACTAAATATGATAAATTGCTCTGCTTAGCAAAGCAGACCTGAATTTTCCTCTCTTTGCTTTCATAAAGTAATGAAAAGTATATTTCTTTGATGTCCATAGGCCATAAAGAAGTTTACATTCAATAGTTACAAAATAAAATTTATACAAGTAACATAATAATGTAGTACATTCATTATCCTGACACTACTTCAGGAACTGGTTTACCTATTTTAATTTACTATTCCAAACACAGCCCATGGTTATTTTAAAAAGTGATACCATTAACACTGCTACATAGTAATGCTGGGATAGCTAGGAGATGTTTTGCTTTAGATTATTTTCACTCCACATTCTCACAAATGCTTATAAATTCATAAAATGTGAAAACGTATTTCTTTAGATAAGTAGCCTCTGCTATCACAATTGGATGAAAATGTGCTTACTCACTCTCTGGAGGCTGAGAATGAGCTATTTAAGAGAGGCAGGTGATCTCATAAATGTGTCTATGTGCAGATCAATATGATGGAGGCTACTGAGAGTTGAGATATGCTTCTGGATGATTAAGAGCACCAAAGTTTATCTCTAAATCCACTCAGGATATTCTCCCTCCTTGCATGGGAGGAAAGTGGAAGTTGGTAATTTCTGGAAATGTTTATGTAGCTTTTAAAGACAGTGATTAGTAGCTCTTATAATGTCTCATGCAAAAGCACTAGACTTCCTACATACATATAGAAAGCAAATATATTACCTGCTACCCAAATTAGTAAGTATTGCATACAGGGACGAGTATTCTGAGAGGCCATGCAAGGCCTTGGCAGTGGCACCTTGAACATAAAATGGTTGTGTGAATCATCACCCAATTAAAATTTAACTGTTATTTACCAGACAGCCACCATGTTCTCAACTCTTCAAGAAGAAGAACTGGCCTTAGACAGGGTTAGGTGACTATCAGCAAAAGTTGCTGTTATTTTTTTAAATATATTTTTCTGCTTTCATCTCTCATAATCCAGAGACACAAGTAGTCATTTCTTGGAAACAAAACTGTATCTTGGATTTTTGTGACCCTAGGAAGGGGAAAAAAAGTCTACTCATTTTTTATTTTTTTGTAAGAATAACATCTGTAGTAAAGCCTGGTTTAAAATGTCTGACTATGAAATGAATTATCTGAGCACATGTGTCAAATAGGAGCAGCGAACTTCAAAACTCTTATGGGCAAACACTTAAGTTTATTTCTGTCCATATAAAATGCTCTTATAAGGTGAGTGAGTGATTATCCTCATTTTAGTCGTTAGGGGTCCTGGCTGATGGTTTCTGAATCTTGATTCCTGTTTCTATTATCACCATAATAGAAGGAAGGTGAATCATGAACTCACCCTTAAGGTTAATGTACTAGTGACATAAGATGATATTTCTTACTTTATATTAGCTCAACATATCACATGACCAACCCTAAATTCAAAGGGAAGTGTTCAGAAAGCAAATAGCAGAGAAATGTTTAGTAAGCACAAATAACCCCTGCTATAGCAGTGTCTAAATCACTTGTTGGAAGTGAATTCCTGACAGATTAGATCAGCTCAAGAGCTGTGCACCTAACTAGTTCCTAAATAAAATTGGAATTCATCAAGAGAAAATAGGAAAAGAAATTTATCAAGATATCAGACATGTTGAAGTTCCCATTGTGACTCAGTGGGTTAAGAACCCCATGTAGTCTCAGGGAGGATGCAGGTTCAAGCCCTGGTCTCACTCAGTGGGTTGAGGATCTGGTGTTGCTGCAGCTGCTGCAGCATTGGTCACAAATGTAGCTCAGATCTAGTGTTGCTGTGGCTGTGGTGTAGTTATCACATGCATCTCTGATTAGACCCCTAGCTTGGAAGCTTCCATATGCCACAACAGGTGTGGCCATGAAAAGAAAAAAAATTATCAGACATGCAATGTCTTACCCTTTCTTCATCATGCAGGATGACAGAAATACAGAAGAAAATATTAATATGTGGGACAGGGAGAAAGGTTCTCAGAAAAATTCTTAATTGTAAAGATCTATATTAGAAACAAGAAAGTTTAAAATTAAAGTAATTAAATCTTCAGCTAAGGAAATGAGAAAGAAAATTATAAAACAGAGTTGAAAAGCAATTAAAATATATTTAAAATAGTAATAATAAAATTGAAAATATTTAAGCATTAAATTTGATCTGTTAAAAAATCTAATTGAGCTAACATCAATAAAATAGAAACATCACTGGTAAATTTGATTAAGTAAAAAAGGAAATAATACACAAATAATATTATCTATGAGAAGAATCACATATATTATGTATATATGTATATTATATATGTACATAATATATATACACACACACACACACACAGCGAGAGAGAGAAAATTGAGAAAATTTAAAACTATTAGATAATAATATGTACAACTGTATGGCATAGGCTGGTGGCTGCACCTGCAACTCAACTCCTAGCTTGGGAACTTCCATATGCCACAGGTGTGCCATAGAAAAATAAATAAATAAATAAATAAATAAATAAGTATGTATGACTCTATACCTTTAAAAATGTTACTTAAATTATCTCTTTAAAAGCAGAGAACCTAAAATTGTGGGGAAAAAAATGAAAAGGCAGCCAAAACCTTCACCTAAAAAAGGCACTATATTCAAATAGTTTTGTGAATACATATTACTAAACATGCATAAAGAGAGTAATAGCTATATTCTGTGTTCTGTGAGCATAGAAAAATGACTTAAATCTTACTACTTCCTTATTTTCCCTAAGCCAAATAAAAATATTAAATATACACAGAAAGAAGAGAAACCAAGAACAAAATGTAATTTATATACAAAAAAAGAAATAATCCAAATTAGAATAGTATCACATTAAAGCTAGGAACCTATCAAAGAGAATTATGATCAATTAGGGCTTAGGTATAAACGCAAATATTACATCAAAAATCAAGTTGTTCACAAACAGGTAAATGGTAAATTTTGATAACTCAAATTATAAATCCTGGCCTGTATATAGAGTTTTAAAATAAATTAAGGTTAGAAAGAACCTCCCTTAGTCTGATAAAGTATAACTACCAGTAAAATATAGTAAATATTATGCTTAATGTTGAAACAATAGAATAATTCTACTAAAGTCAGCAAAATGATATGGATGTTCACTATCATTACTCTAAAAAGATTCTGAAGTTCTTAATAAAAGTGAGAAAAAGAAATAAGTTAAGTAGGGAGAAATGATTTATCGCTGCATCAACTTGATTGAAAAAATAGTTTTAAGAAGGAGTAATGATAGGAATAGATCTTTGACAGGAGAGTAAAATATAACGACATACGAGGAAAGGTGCTATATTAGGGTTCTCCAGAGAGAAATAGAACCAATAGGGTGTGTGTGTGTTTGTATTTATTTGCTTGTGTGTCTGTTTATCTATGTCTCTATAGGGAGGTTTATTTTAAGGAATTGGTTCACATGATTGTGAAGAATAACAATTCAAAATCTGCAAGATAGTTTGGCAGGCTAGAGACCCAGGGAAGAATTGATGTTGCCCTAGGCCCCAAAGGCAGTCTTCTGGCAGATTGCCTTTTCCTCAGGGAAGCACAGTTCTTTAGTATTTAGGCCTTTAACTGACTAGATGAGCCCCACCCACACTACAGAGGTAACTGAATATTATCACAATTTTTATTTGTTTTCTTCTTATGAAAATGATAGTTATAAACTGGCAGTTCACTCTAAAATGTGTTAAAAAATACCTAACCTGGAGTTCCTTAACCCTGGTGCATGGCTTAAGAATCTGACTACAGTGGCTCAGGTGGCTGCAGAGGCACTGGTTCAATTCCTGGCCTGGTGCTATGGGTTAAAGAATCCTGCATTTCTCACATTCGGTCCCTGGCTGGGAAATTCCATTTGCCATGGGTATAAGTCAGAGGAGTTCCAGTTGTGGCTCAGGGGATATGGACCCGACTAGCATCTGGTAGGATGTGGGTTCGATCCCTGGCCTCATTCAGTGGGTTAAGGATTTGGCATTGCCGTGAGCTGTGGTGTAGGTCACAGATGCAGCTTGGATCCCTTGTTGCTGTGGCTGTGGCTTTGGCCATCAGCTGTAGCTCCAATTTGACCCCTGGCCTGTGAACTTTCATTTCAGAAAAAAAGAAAACAAAAAAAGGCAGAAATATACTAAGCGAAACAATACATTATATTTTACTTATCAGATCTGTCAAATTTTATGATTTTGATCTTTTACTGTGTTTTCTTAATTGGTATATAATAGACATGTAACATTTTATTAATTTTAGGTGTACAACAATGACTTAGGTGTATATACTGTGAAATGATTAGGTACCTTCTATTAACATATATAGTTACAATGTTTTATTTCTTGTGATGAGAACTTTTAAGATTTACTTTCTTAGCAACTTTCAAATATACAATACAGTATTAACTATAGTGTGTATTATACCTCTAGGATTTATTTAGGTTATAACAACATACATTCCACAATTTCTTTATCCATTTCTCCACCTATGGACACTTCAGGTTGTTCCAATGCCTTGACTATTGTGAATAATGGTGCAGTGTATTTGGAGGTGCATGAATCTTTCTGAGACAGTGATTTATTTTTTTCAGATTAAAAACCCCTAAGAGGAATTGCTAAATCTTGTGGTAGCTCTATTTTTAATTTTTTGAAGAACTTCCTACTATTTTCCATAGTGGCTTCACCAATTTACATTCCTTCCAACAGTGTACAAGTATTCCCTTTTCTCCACATATTCATCAACATTTGTTGTTCCTTGTCTTTATTTTTTATTTTTATTTTTTATTTTATTTTTTTTTTGTCTTTTTGCTATTTCTTTGGGCTGCTCCCGTGGCATATGGAGGTTCCCAGGCTAGGGGTCGAATCGGAGCTGTAGCCACTGGCCTACGCCAGAGCCACAGCAACGCGGGATCCGAGCCGCATCTGCAACCTACACCAGATCTCATGGCAACACCAGATCGTTAACCCACTGAGCAAGGGCAGGGACCAAACCCGCAACCTCATGGTTCCTAGTCGGAGTCATTAACCACTGAGCCACGATGGGAACTCCCTATTTTTTTTCTAATTTAACAGTTTTACCTCTTTTTTTTTTTTTAATGGTCTCACCCATGGCATATTCAAGTTCCTGGGCTAGGGAGTGAATCTGTCACAGCTGTGACCTACATTGCAGCTGTAGCAGCACACAACCCTTTAACCCACTGAACCTGGCTGGGGATTGAAGTCTCACCTCCACAGCAACCCAAGCTTCTGCAATCAGGTTCTTAGCCCACTGTGCCAGAGTAGGAACTCCTGCTTATCTTTTTATAATAGCCAGGTGTGAGGTGACACTTCATTGTGGATTTGATTTACATTTTCTCAGTGATAAGTGATGTTGGACAAATTTTCATGTACCTGTTGGCCATCTGTATGTCATCTTTGGAAAACTGTCTATTCAGAACCTTTGCTAATTTTTAAATCAGATTTTTTATTGAGTTATACGAGTTCATTATGTATTTTAGATATCAACCCCTTATCAGATATATGATTTTTCAATGTTTTCTTCCATTATGTAGTTGCCTTTTCATTTTGTTGGTGGTTTCCTTTGCCATGCTGAAGCTGAGGTAGTCCTACTTGTTTACCTTGCCTTTGTTGCCTTTGCTTTTGGTGTCAAATCTCTAATATCATTTGTCAAGACCATTGTCAAGGAGCTTACCCCATATGTTTTTAATCTAGGGCTTCTGGTCTTATATTCAGGTCTTCCGTCCATTTTGAGTTGATACTTGTGTAGGGCATAAGGTAGTGTTTCAGTTTCACTCTTCTGCATGTAACTGTCTGGTTTTCTCAGCACCATTTATTAAAGAGATTATCCTTTCCCTATTGTATATCTTGAATTCTTTGTCATAAATTAATTGATAATTTATGCATGGATTTATTTCTGGATCTCTATTCTGTTCTATTGATCCATGTGTCTGTTTTTTTGTACAAATATCACATCATTTTGATTACTGTAGCCTTATAATATAATTTGAAATCAGAAAATGTGATGCCTCCACATCTGTTCTATTTTTTTCACGTGGTTACTCTAGCTTTTGGGGAGTCTTTTATGATTCCATGTGAATTTTAGGATTGCTGTTGTATTTCTGTGAAAAATGCTATTAGAATTTTGATAGAGATTGCATTGAATCTGTAGGTTGCTTTGGGTAATATGGACAATATTCAGTGTTTAAAATGATATGAGGAGTTCCCATTGTGGCGCAGTGGAAACGAATCCGACTAGGAACCATGAGGTTATGGGTTTGATCTTTGGCCTCACTCAGTGGGTTAAGGATCCAGCATTGCTGTAAACTGTGGTGTAGGTCGCACATGTGGCATGGATCCTTCATTGCTGTGGCTCTGGTGTAGGCTGGCAGCCATAGCTCTGATTGGACCCCTAGCCTGGGAACTTCCATATGCCATGGGTACAGCCCTAAAACGACAAAAGACAAAAAAAAAAGTGATATGAGGCTACATATATTCTAATTTACTGTTGGTGGGAATGGAAATAGAGAATACAATTTAGGGAAGAATTTTACAGTCTGTCATTTGGCATGTCTTCAGAGCCAGCTATATCAAATTCTAAGACTCTAATCTACAGTACAGAAGAAACTATTGCTCAGTTTCACAAGTATAACCAATTTTTCATAAATAATAAATAGTAACCCAAATGGTTCACCAAATTAAAAAGCTACATATAAAGGTATATGTAATGAAAAAGGTAAACAATATATTTGGTGCATGTGTAAAGCCAAAAATTAGGTACATAAATAATAGATATACACACGGATAATTTGAGATCAGAGTACCCTTGGTAATAAAATCATGTGCTTTATCTAGAAGAAGATTGTGATATCAACATGGTGGTCTTTAATACCCTCTTTACCTCCAATAAGTTGAGTTTTGCTTAGGATTATAGTTGTCTCATAATATCCCTCTCTGGGAGATTTTCATTTTAACAAGTAATGTGAAATACCAAAAAAAAATGGTGATCTTCATAACCCAAAAAATGTATTTCTGGGCAATAAACTCTCAGACCCTTGGAAAGGTTAGTCTTTATTTGGGATGATAGCAGAAGATCAAAACTCATGGAGAGCAAGCAACAGTTAATAGAGGGCCTCAGCCATTAAACTAAGGAATGAAGATTTTAACTGTCAGGCACCCAGAGTCACTGGATGAAAAATATTTGAGGTAAATAGTTTAGAAATCATAATTTTTCAGTTCTCAGTGAAGGCAAGAAGATAATAAAAATCTGGACAAAAATAGCCAAAACCTATATAGCAGTGGGTTTGAGTCAAGGTTTAATCTAAGTACTTCACTTGTATTGACTCATTTAATCTTCTCACCTATCATGACCAAAGTAGCAATATATGGTATGTAATGCCATACTATAGTGATTCATGAGTAATATACTACTTCTGGTTAACTCTAGCAATGACTTATTTAGCCATGGGACCATTAAGATCACCATGTCCTATGCAATCATATAGCTCTTTGTGTGTTGAAAGACTCTAGCACAGTGATTTTCATGTATCAGAACATCAATACATGTTGAGTGGGTGTGAACAAAGACGTCTTAAAAGGACAAGCAAGAGACCAAGGGACTTTCCAAGTCCTTCATTTGTTCAAATTTCACAGTCATTTATGAAATGTGTATCAAGTCCATTTGTAATCATACAATGTGATTGATGGGTGGGAGCGTTGCAATTTTGAACAAGGATAAAGTCCCAGACCTTAGAGAAATGGCCTAATGGGAGACACTGATGAGTAAAGCAACTATCACAATATAGTCATATTGTAAATGATGGAGAGGAATGGCATTTATCTCTGGCTTGAGAAGACAAGTCTTGAATAGATTAGCTTCCCAAAATTCCAAAAGAGAGGTAATCAAGGTAAGGGGATGAGAAGCTTAAAGACTTTGGAAATCTTCTATAAAAGAGTTTACCACAAAATCATTGAGTCATGGAGCTGAATGAGATTCTTTTAAAGTTTGCATTAAATCAAATTACTGTTCTTGAATTACTCTTCCTTGAACAATGGCTACACCTTAGGAAAACTCTTAAGTGAGCTGAAGACTACCCAAGCACAATTATTGGAAAATGTTCAAATGGCAGAATGTGAAGGATTAAGTTGCCTTTTTCCTCTTTAATTTTTTCAAGTTAGGAACAGAACTGTGCTTACTAAGCTCCCTCTATGTAGTTAGTAAACTGTACAGATTTCAAGGCATGTACTCCAGAGCATTTAACTGAAGTATAAGGATGCTCTAGCTTTCTTTTAATTTATCATTTCTAGAAAGACAGTTCTTGGGAATGATACACTATACACACCAGAGAAGCTTCAAATTCTTAGAGCTATTTTTCAGTACTTCTAATAAGACGTGTAAGATAACATCATCTTTCTAGCTGAAAAGAATACTTGGAGAGGGGATTAGTAAGTGGAGCTGATATTAATATGCAGTTTTTCCTATGTAGAAAGCTACTGAGGATTAGGGTGAGAAAGGGAGATGTCAAAATGCCAAAAATCTTCTGAAACTTTGGGAAGAATGGTGAGGTATCTGGAGGCCACTTTGCATTACCAAAGAAGGTGCAAAGGATGTTTAGCACCAGAAGTTTAAGGAAGAAAAGGATGGAGGCATGTCTGAAGGACTAGAACATACAGGGGAGAGGAGGTTGGTCCTGGAACGTTCAAGAAAGCAATATTTGGACCAGGGGCTAACAGAGCTATCCCATAGTTCATTGGCCTGCCTCATTAATAGTGATCTTCCTGTTTTTAGAGCAAGAACATGGGTAGAAAAGAATCAGAATGAATCAGAAGCATTATAGAAGAGATTCCTGCATTGATGTGTATAATGGGGGTGGGGAGAAAGTGAGGCTGTTGAGATGGTCTCTTAAGGACCCCTTCCAAATACATGATTTGTTATTAGAGGTATCATTAGAAACTTTGTCTTCTGTAAACATAGCTCTCAGTGACTGGTCAAACTGCCCAATATATTTACATGCATTTATTTGTTCATGTAAATTCTACTTGTTTCAAAATATTTACATCAGGAATTTCGACCCTTATCGAGTAGGGCATTACCATCACCTCTTAGAGGTCTTGTTTAAATGCAAACATGATTTTAATAACTCTTCAATGATATTAATTGGCCCCTCACAAACAATCTCAGTGAAAGAGGTAGATAAGATAGTATCCCTATTTTACAGATGATGAAACTCATTTCCATGGGATTGTGTTACCTGGAGAAAGGAAAGAGGATTCATTAAGAGACCATGAGACATGAGTGTAGACGGATGGCTTTTCTCATCAAAGAAATTGTAGATTTGTGTTAATCCCCATCACGTTTCTATGACTGGATGCAGGGGCCTTTTAATGGGTATACAGGTCCAGAAGGATCCTGAGGCTCTAAAGTATTTAACACTGGTCAAAACCAAAATTTACCTTCTTCCCAGATAGCTATGTGAAGTGTTGAAGAGCATACTCCTTGGAATTTTACTATGCTAATAATTTACATGTGTTTCTTATTTAATATTTGTGACAACCTGCTGAGCTCCATATTGAATGAAAAATTTCAGTTTACAAAAGGAAACCATGTTTAAAAGTTTAAAAGACAAGCTCCAAATTAGGAGATTTTTGAAATACGTGTCACTGTCCAAAATAAAGAATTGATTACAAATCAACTAGAGAAAGATGAGCATCCCAACCTGAACATTGGGCTTTTAAAATTCCTCCAGGAAAGCCTGTTTATTAAGCAAAATCTAAATGTGTTGAAGCTGCAAGGAAGCATGTCACCTTGACAAAGTGTTCATGCCTCTGCAAAAGGAGAAAGTTAGGAAAGGATGTTTGTAGGGTTTTGAAGTCTGGGCTTAATGGTTTAGGTGGATCTTATAAGCAAGAAAGTGCTTGAGTTGGGTTAGATTTGATACAAAGTGATTTGGAACTATTGGACAGAGGGCAAGGGCCTGAAGATGAATTCTTCTGAGTAAATCATTATCCTAAAAGAGTTGTTTTTCCAGATGAAAAAGGTGTGTGCTCTGATAACTTGACATGCAAGAAGTTCCTGAAGCTGACAATGAAATTTTGCTGACCCAGAGCACCTAATCTTTTATGTTGTGTTATCTTGGGTCACCTCAACAGTTTTTTTTCTTAGTTGTTTTTACTAGAGTGTAGTGCCAATTTCTGCTGTACAGCATAGTCATTCAGTTGTGTGTGTGTGTGTATATATATATGTGTATATACATATATATATATACACACATTTACGTATATACACACACTCTTTTTCTCATAGTATCTTCCACCATGGTCTATCCTGAGAGACTGGATATAGTTTCCTGTGCTATAAAGTAGGACGTCATGATTTACCCATTCTAAATTCAACAGTTTTATGCTGTGAAATCTCAGTTTCAGCTTCACCCTTGTACTCAATCTCTAGCCTAAATCACTACCTTCACAGGACACAACTAATCTGAATCCATGCCACTGATTGAGGTGGTGTGATTATGTGTCACATTTGTGGTGATGGCCATTTCTAGTTTTATAAATATTAGGCATTACTATTCTTTCTGTTGGATGAGCCTCGTGGGATCACTTGACAGGGCAAGGGCTGAGTATTTGAAACAGTGGGGATTTGAGCAACAAACACTAAAAGAAAGATCTTGATCAGTTTCAGTTTGCTTTCTAATCCATTCATCAAGGCTGCTCAAATTAAATGATTCTGTTTCTAATCTGAAACTTTACCACCTTCCCTCCCTCCACCTCAGACTCTGTTTCACAGATATTTTTTAATAACATTACAAGCATCAAGATGTAAACACAGCATTTCCCCCCTGAGATGCCGTATGTTCTACATGAGAGGCTAATACCACACCAAGAACTGCTCTGTTTTGAATTACGATGTGTTCAGTTCCTCAACTTCCTCAAGCGAGGTGTCCTAGAAGCATTAGGTAGCTCACTGTTTGGTATATGAAACAAATAAATAGAAGGTGCTCCCCACTTTTCAGTTTTTTTTGTAAATTATGAAATGAAGGCATTTGAAAAAAAAGGAGCTCAGAAGTCAGTCTCAGGGGTGAAAGTTTTACATTGAGGCAGGGCTGCAGAAAGAGGGAGCAGCAGTTGAAGTCCTTGACAGCATCCTGGCCCAGTGGAACGTTCTAGTTCCCATAGCCAGAGGCCGCTGTTTCCTCTTCCTTTTCATGTTGAGTGCAAAGGGCCCCTGCTTCCAAAGCTGCGTCATCCTCATAAGCTACTCTTCCTTTCTTCCCGTCTTCTTTTCTTTTGGCCATGCCCTTGGCGTGCTTCTTTGGCAGGGATCAACCCCCCTGACCCCCGGTGCCTTCCCCACAGAGGTGACCTGAACAGTGACAACACTAGATCCTTAACAGCTAGGCCACCAGGGAATTCCCTTTCTGGCTTCTTCAGATGTGCCCTTAAACCAGAAAGGACCAAGATAATTGTGTCATATTAATTTATCCAGCTCACTTTTGATTGGTGTTTGCCTGCTGTGTCTTTTCCTATCCTTTTTCTTTTTTTTATACATTTCCACAGATTTTTTTTAATTTTTATTTTTTTTAATTTATTTATTTTTTTAATAATTTTTTTTTTAATTTTCCCACTGTACAGCAAGGGGGTCAAGTTATCCTTACATGTATACATTACAATTACATTTTTCCCCCAGCCTTTCTTCTGTTGCAACATGAGTATCTAGACAAAGTTCTCAATGCTATTCAGCAGGATCTCCTTGTCAATCTATTCTAAGTTGTGTCTGATAAGCCCAAGCTCCTGATCCCTCCCACTCCCTCCCCCTCCCATCAGGCAGCCACAAGTCTCTTCTCCAAGTCCATGATTTTCTTTTCTGAGGAGATGTTCATTTGTGCTGGATATTAGATTCCAGTTATAAGTGATATCACATGGTATTTGTCTTTGTCTTTCTGGCTCATTTCACTCAGTATGAGGTTCTCTAGCTCCATCCATGTTGCTGCAAATGGCATCATGTCATTCTTTTTTATGGCTGAGTAGTATTCCATTGTGTATATATACCACTTCTTCCGAATCCAATCATCTGTCGATGGACATTTGGGTTGTTTCCATGTCCTGGCTACTGTGAATAGTGCTGCTATGAACATGTGGGTGCACGTGTCTCTTTTAAGTAGAGTTTTGTCTGGATAGATGCCCAAGAGTGGGATTGCGGGGTCATATGGAAGTTCTATGGATAGATTTCTAAGGTATCTCCAAACTGTTCTCCATAGTGGCTGTACCAGTTTACATTCCCACCAACAGTGCAGGAGGGTTCCCTTTTCTCCACAGCCCCTCCAGCACTTGTTATTGGTGGATTTATTAATGATGGCCATTCTGACTGGTGTGAGGTGATATCTCATGGTAGTTTTGATTTGCATTTCTCTAATAATCAGCGATGTTGAGCATTTTTTCATGTGTTTGTTGGCCATCTGTATATCTTCTTTGGAGAAATGTCTATTCAGTTCTTTTGCCCATTTTTCCATTGATTGATTGGTTTTTTTGCTGTTGGGTTGTATAAGTTGTTTATATATTCTAGAGATTAAGCCCTTGTCAGTTGCATCATTTGAAACTGTTTTCTCCCATTCTGTAAGTTGTCTTTTTGTTTTCTTTTGGGTTTCCTTTGCTGTGCAAAAGCTTTTCAGTTTGATGAGGTCCCATGGGTTTATTTTTGCTCTAATTTCTATTGCTTTGGGAGACTGACCTGAGAAAATATTCATGATGTTGATGTCAGAGAGTGTTTTGCCTATGTTTTCTTCTAGGAGTTGGATGGTGTCCTATCGTCTATTTAAGTCTTTCAGCCATTTTGAGTTTATTTTTGTGCATGGTGTGAGGGTGTGTTCTCGTTTCATTGCTTTGCATGCACCTGTCCAGGTCTCCCAGCAATGCTTGCTGAATAGACTTTCTTTTTCCCATTTTATGTTCTTGCCTCCCTTGTGAAAGATTAATTGACCATAGGTGTCAGGGTTTATTTCCGGATTCTCTATTCTGTTCCATTGGTCTGTCTGTCTGTTTTGATACCAGTACCACACTGTTTTGATGACTGTGGCTTTGTAGTATTTCTTGAAGTCTGGGAGAGTTATGCCTCCTGCTTGGTTTTTGTTTCTCAGGATTGCTTTGGTGATTCTGGGTCTTTGGTTGTTCCATATAAATGTTTGGATTGTTTGTTCTAGTTCTGTGAAAAATGTCCTGGGTAATTTGATAGGGATTGCATTGAATCTGTAGATTGCTTTGGGTAGAATGGCCATTTTTACAATATTGATTTTTCCCAATCCAGGAACATGGAATCTCTTTCCATTTCTTTACATCTTCTTTGATTTCTTTGATTAAAGTTTTATAGTTCTCGGCCTATAGGTCCTTTACCTCCTTGGTCAGGTGTATTCCGAGGTATTTGATTTTGTGAGGTGCAATTGTAAAAGGTATCGTATTTTTGTATTCCTTTTCTAATATTTCATTGCTGGTATACAGAAATGCAGCTGACTTCTGAATGTTAATCTTATAGCCTGCTACTTTGCTGAATTTATTAATCAGTTCAAGTAGTTCTGGGGTTGAGTCCTTCGGGTTTTCTATGTATAGTATCATGTCATCTGCATACAGTGACAGTTTTATCTCTTCTCTTCCTATATGGATGCCTTTTATTTCTTTGGTTTGTCTGATTGCTATGGCTAGGACTTTCAGAACTATGTTGAAGAGCAGTGGTGAGAGTGGGCATCCCTGTCTTGTTCCAGATGTGAGTGAGAAGGCTTTCAGTTTTTCCCCATTGAGTATTATATTTGCTGTGGGTTTATCATAAATGGCTTTGATTATATTCAGGAATGTTCCCTCTATACCCACTTTGGCGAGGGTCTTGATCATGAATGGATGTTGGACTTTGTCAAATGCTTTTTCTGCGTCTATTGAGATGATCATATGATTTTTGACTTTTTTTTTTTTTGTTAATGTGGTGTATGATGCTGATTGATTTGCGTATGTTGAACCATCCTTGTGAACCTGGGATGAACCCAACCTGGTCATGGTGTATAATTTTTTTGGTATGTTGTTGGATTCGGTTGGCTAAGATTTTGTTGAGAATTTTTGCATCTATATTCATCGATGATATTGGGCAATAGTTTTCTTTTTTGGTGGTATCTCTGTCTGGTTTTGGAATGAGGGTGATGGTGGCATCATAGAATGTCTTTGGGAGTATTCCTTCTTCTTCCACCTTTTGAAAGAGTTTAAGGAGGATGGGCACCAGTTCCTCTTTATATGTTTGATAGAATTCACCTGTGAAGCCATCTGGTCCTGGACTTTTATTTGTAGGGAGTGATTTTATGACCTCTTCCATTTCATTTCTAGTGATCGGTCTGTTCAGTTGGTCTGTTTCTACTTGATTCAGTTTTGGCAGGCTGTAAGATTCTAGAAAATTGTCCATTTCTTCCAGATTGTCAAACCTGTTGCCATATAGTTGTCATAGTATTCTCTTATGGTTTTTTGTATTCTGCTGTATCCGTTGTGATTTCTCCTTTTTCATTTGTAATTTTGGTTATTTGGGTTCTTTCTCTCCTCTTTTTAGTGAGTCTGGCCAGGGGTTTGTCCATTTTGTTTACCTTTTCAAAGAACCAGTTCTTGGTTGTATTAATTTTCTCTATTGTTTTTTGAGTATTTTATTGATTTCTTTTTTGATCTTTATAATTTCCTTCCTTCTGCTGACTTTAGGCCTTTTTTGTTCTTCTTTTTCTAATTCATTTAGGTGGAGGGTTAAGTTGTCAATTTTGCATCTTTCTTCTTTTTTGAGAAAGGCCTGTATTGCTATAAATTTCCCTCTGAGCCCTGCTTTTGCAGCATCCCATAGATTTTGAGTGGTTGTGTCTTCATTATCATTTGTTTCAAGGTAGTTTTTAATTTCCTTCTTGATTTCCTCATGGACCCATTGGTTTTTTAGTAGCATGTTGTTTCGTCTCCATGCAGTAGGTTTTTTCTCTTTCCTTTTCCCATGGTTGGTTTCTAATTTCATGGCATTGTGGTCAGAGAAGATACTTGAGATAATTTCTATGCTCCTAAATTTATTGAGATTAGCTTTGTGTCCCAATATGTGGTCGATTCTTGAGAATGTTCCATGAGCATTTGAGAAGCATGTGTATTCTGCTTTTTTTGGATGTAGTGTCCTGAAGATATCAATGAAGTCTAACTTTTCTCTTGTTTCCTTTAGGATCTCTGTTGCTTTATTGGTTTTCTGTCTAGAGGATCTGTCCATTGATGTGAGGGGGGTATTAAGGTCTCCTACTATGATTGTATTCTCATCAATATCTCCCTTTATGTCTGTTAATATTTGTTGTATGTATCTGGGTGCTCCTGTATTTGGGGCATATATGTTGACGATAGTCACATCCTCTCCTTGGATGGATCCCTTAATCATTAAGTAGTGTCCTTCTTTGTCTTTCTTTATGTCTTTTGTTTTAAAGTCAATTTTGTCTGATATGAGCATTGTGACTCCTGCTTTTCTGTCATGTCTATTGGCGTGAAATATTTTTCTCCACCCTTTCACTTTCAATCTATATGTATCTTTTGTCCTAAGGTGAGTTTCTTGTAGGCAGCATATTGAAGGTTTTTGCCTTTTTATCCACTCAGGCAGTTTGTGTCTATTGATTGGGGCATTCAGTCCATTGACATTGAAGGTGATAATTGATAGATGATTATTTATTGCCATTTGAACCTCGTGTTCCAGTTGACTCTATGGTTCTCCATTGTTCCTTTCTTTTTTTTTTTTTTTTTTTGTTTGTTTGTTTGTTTGGATGGTCTCTTGTTATTATCTGCTTGAGTGTATTTTTTTTTCATTTTTTGCAAATGCAATATTTGGTTTTGGCTTGTGGTTGCCCTGTTTTTTAAGTATGCTAACCCCTTCCCATAATTGGTGTGTTTTAGCCTGATGGTCCTGTAAGTTCAAACACTTCATTACTATATTAAAATTAAGAAGAGAAACATACAAACAAACAAACAAAAAGGGTTATTTATTTCCTAACATCCCTTGCCCACATTTTATGGTTTTGATGACTCTTTTTTATTTTTTTCTTTTTAATTGTATTTTGTTTGAGGCCTGTTCATGATTAAATCTGTATGCTGGCTTATTTGAGTGACTGCTCACTGATTGCGGTTTCCTCAGTCCTAGTTCTTCCTCTTCTTCTTCTTATTTTTTTTTCTTTTCTTTTTTCTTCCCTTTCCTTCCTTTCTTTTTGGTTTAGAGAAGCCCATTCAATATTTCCTTTAACCTGGGTTTTGTGTTGCTGTATTCTTTAAGTTTTTGTTGTTGGAAAACATTTTTATTTCCCCTTCTATTTTAAATGATATTCTTGCTGGATAGAGTATTCTAGGTTGCATATTTTTTCCTTTGAGCACTTTAAATATCTCTTGCCATTCCCTCCTGGCCTGTAGTGTTTCTGTAGAGAAGTCAGCTGATATTCTTATGGGGGTTCCCTTGTAGGTAACATTCTGTTTTTCTCTTGCTGCCTTTAGGATCCTCTCTTTATCACTAACTTTTGCCATTTTTATTATAATGTGTCTTGGTGTGGGTCTATTTGGGTTCAATTTGTTTGGGGCCCTCTGTGCTTCTTGTATCTTGAACCCAGCATCCTTTAGATTTGGGAAGTTTCCAGCGATAATTTCTTCAAATATATTTTCCATTCCCTTATCTTTTTCTACTCCTTCTGGAATTCCTATTATGCGTAGATTGGCCCGCTTTATCTTATCCCATAGGTCTCTTATATTGCTTTCCAGTTTTTGGATTCGGTTTTCTGTCTGTTGACCGGATTGAGTGATTTCCATTATTCTATCTTCCATATCACTGATTCGTTCTTCTGCATTATTCATTCTGGTTTTTACTGCCCTTAGTTCAGTTTGCATCTATGCAAATGAATGTTCTAGTTTTTCTTGGCTCCTCCTTATATTTTCTAGTTCCTTTCTGAGAGTATCTGCATTACTGTTCATATCTTCTCTTAATTCCTTCCGTATTTTCACTAGTTCTCTTTTGAACTCCAGGTGTGTCTAACTGCAGAGATCAGTTTCATTGTTGACTGTTTTAGGTGAGTTCTCCTGTTGGTTTGACTGGGGGTGGTTTCTCTGCTTCTTCATCTTGCTTGTTGTTTTCTTTCTCCTGAGGGAGTTGTACTCTCCGTTATCGGGCAGTGTTTGCCTTGTCACTGCTGTGGAATATTTCCTGAGGGCTGGTGTTGTTGGTCAATCTTTTTTGAGGCAGTGTGGCTTTTCTGGAGTGTTGATGGGGCTAACAGTGTTTCTTTGAAGCAAAGGAGGACTTCCTGAGGGCAGACAGGACTGGGAGGTCCACACCACGATGGTAGCAGATTTCACTTGGTCATGCGGAGCTTGCTCTGGTGTTTTTAGGCTGTGGGGTTCTTGCAGGGGGTTGGTGGTGTTGGGCAGCTGTTCCTCAGGAGTGCAGCACACCCTGGGGGCTGGAGCAGCTATCTGGGTCTCTGAGAACCTAAGAGGCTCTTCCCTAGGGCAGCCCAACTCAGAAGGATGGCCTGAGAATGTAGGCAGATCTTTTCACAGTCTGGCCAAGCTTGTTGCAGCTTTTCTGGGCTGCAGGGGCTCTTCCAGGGGGCTGGTGGTGCTGAGCAGCTATTCCGAGGGAGTGGGGCACCCCCTGAGGGCTTGGGCAGGTAGCAAGGCCGTTGGAAACCCAAGAGGCTCCTCCCCAGGGCAGCCTGACTCAGAAAAAATGTCTGAGATCTTTTCCCGACTCTGCCAGGCTTGTTGCAGCTTTTCTGGGTTGTAGGGGGTCCTGCCTGGATCTGGCAATCCTATGCAGCTGATCCTCTAGAGCTTGGCACCCCCTGGGGGCTTGGGTGGGTAGCAGGGCCATTGGAGATCCAAGAGGCTCCTTCCCGGGGCAGCCTGACCCAGAAAAACCATCCGAGAATTAGGCAGATCTATTCACAGCCTGGCTAGACTTGTTCTAGCTTTTCTGGGCTGCAGGCCTTTTTTGGGGGCTGGTGGTGTTTGGTGCTGCTCTGCGGAAGTGTAGCCCCTCCAAGGGCAAGCAGGCCTGTGCAGGGACAGCCCCTGTGGTGGTAGGCTTCAGGCAATTGTTGAGGCCAGCCCTCCTGGATGGCAGGCAACCCCAGGTCCGGCGAGAGCGTAGGGGGTGGCGGGGGTGGGGGGAGGGGATGCACTGGGAAGCACAGCTTTCAGCTAGCTAGCGGGCCTGTAAGCTTGCTGTGGTGTGGGGGGTATTCTATGGGGACCCACCCCTTCTCTCTCCCCTCCCCAGCACGGGCGCAGACCAGGCTCTTCTCCCAGGTTTCCTCTGATGCGGCTTTCCACTTCCCCCCCCTAGAGTATTGCTCCCTTCCTCTGCGACAGCTTTGCTTTCTAGTCTCCCAGGCAGTCTCTGCCCTGTCAAATGGTTCCTAGAGCTCCCAAGCAGTTTCCGCTCCGCCCCGCCCCCCAAGCCCTTTCCCGGGGACTAACCTCTGGAGCCGAGGATTCGGTGCCCAGCCCCCACCCAGGCATCTCAATTTTTGGTGACTGTGCCTGTAGTTCAGATGGTCCGTTTGGTTCTTGATCAGCTTTTCCGTACTCCAACTTACTGCTACACTCTTCTCTGCATCTGGAGATTCCTCCGGTTCGTTTGATCTTTCCCCCGTGTAGGTGACTTTCCAGGGTGCAGGATCCCTTTCTCCTCCACAGTTCCCTTTAGGGAGTGCCCGTCCCGCTGGGATTCACCTTCTCTCACTCTCCTCTTTTCTCCCGTTCTGCCCAGTAATGTCACGAAGTTCTTGCTGTTATTGGAGTTTAGGTTCCTCTGCCAGCAATTGGTTGCTGTTCTGTGCGAGTCATTTATTCTGTAGATGTGCTTTTTTTGTTGTGTTTGTGGGAGAGGGCGAGCGTGTCCCCCTACTCCTCCGCCATCTTGTCCTCTCTCCTATCCTTTTTCTGTTAATGCATTTCTTCTTACATTGAAAGTTGATATTTTGTGGATGATAATTAGATGTTGCTTTTTAATCATTTGTGCATTTCTATTTTTTACATTTAGACAATTTACATGTAATGTTATTGACAGTGTTGGATTTAAAACTACCATCTTACTAGTAGTTTTCTATTTGTTTCATCTTTGCTTAGATCTTCTTTCTCTCTCGTTTTCTTTTGGGTTTATAATAGTAGATTTTTATTTACCTTTGTTCCAATAAGCTCATGCTGTGTCCAAATGATCAGACTCTTGTACTTATAAAATAGTTGTTTTCCCAAATGTGCAAATTATTTGCCTGTATAAAGCAAGTTGCACGAGTTTCATGGAGATAACTGGAAAACTGTTTAGGATGTTATAGTCTTCTGTTTCTGCAGAAGGCTCTTCTGGAACAAACAGCTACATTATATTGACTCAGGTCATTCTAGTTTCCAGCCCAAATAGCTAGGTTTCATTTATCCACAGAGTAGGAGAATGAATAAGGTATGGCATTGTTATACTGGAATATTAGACAGCCATTACAATTAGTACGAATTAACATGAAAATGATAAATCTCAAAAACAGTGAAAAACACAAGTTGTTAGTGAATGCATACAGTATGAAATCATTCATGTTAATTGGACAACATATAAATGGTAAACCTACAAGTAAAAATAGAAGAATGATGAAAACAAAATTCAGATTAGTGCCTTGCCCCATCTTCCACAGGACAAATAAGAGAAATTTGTGACCAGGGAGTACCATAGTGAGAGCTTTCAGAGCACTGCCCATTTATTAAGTTAGGCAGACTCATCAACTTCTTCAACTTGTTTAAACTCTGTATATTGTATATTTTTGATTTAAAAATATTAAAGCACAGATGGTAAAAAAATAGTGGTATAATATAATGATAAAAAAATAATACTCAAAACTTACTCTTTCACCTTCTTCCCTTTTCAAATATCACCTGGCATTCAATCCACAGCCAGTCTAGGCATTTTCAGATTGGCTCTGCATATCAGCCCTCGTTTTTATCCTACAAAATTAGGTGAAATTGTTTTTATGACCACTGAAGTTCCTGGCAGAAATAAAGTGGTTTGATTTTATGACTATTTGAACTTGCCAAACGTGGACCTCTTGGTTTCAGTTAATTGGTATGTGTTAATTACTTCTTTGTGATCCTAAGACTTCAATTAGGTAGATTCTTAAATAGATGTGGTCTGATTATCAGATAGGCAGTAGAAATAAAGGTCAAGAAACACCTCTTTGTTTTAGTCGGTGGGTGGAAATACTATGAGCATACTAACCTTTTTCTTCCTATAACAATCTTCCCCTGGATCGAAAGATTTTTCATGTGGGTAATTTTGGTTTTCTTCATTAAAGATTTGCCTTTGTAAGGATTATAGGTTTCAGGATACTGAAAACTGGATTAACACTCTTTCCTTCAGTGCAGGAATTAATTAGCCTTCGATTTCTCTCTGAGTAGCCGGCATTAATATTTGACAGAGGAAAGATTTTTGCAAATATCTTTTTGGCAAACTGTGTTTCTGTATGATTTTTCTGCAAGCCCACATTGCCTATGACAAGAGATTGTGTTATACCCATTAATCAAGGGCAATGCATGTGATGTATGATGCACACATAGCCGTGGGGAGCTGGAAATAATTGTTAATGAACTTCAATCACTCTGACAGAGCACACAGCCTCTGACATCCTGCCTTGCTCCCATTTTCCCTCTCCTCTGCCTTAACCTAAAACCTCAACCAGACCCTTTTCTGAAGAAGATTTCAGCCACAGGCCCAGACTGCTCATTTTTAAAGATTTGGATTTGCTTTCAAGGAAATTTCGAGGCAGGACTATTGCATCTGACTGTAGCATTAAGTCCCCAAAGACACAAGGCGTCCAGAAAGCCTCTTCAGATGCTAATATTCATACAAAGTGCTTCTGGCCCCAGCTGGCCTTCACCTGCAGCTCTGACAGACAGGAGTCCCAGAATGAGGTCCTGGTTTCCATAAAAATAGGAAGGGCACACATGGTAAATGGCAGAGATCTCACACAAGCTATAAAATTATTTAAAGTCAGCTTCTAGGCAGTTCAAACTAATTGCTATGAACACAAAGCCCAGGCAGGAGTCCCATTCTCCTTTATTTTTTGTAATTCACTTGAGACAGCATGGCTTGAATCCTCTGCTAATGCCCACACCTAAAATTCAATGATATCTCTAAGTTTAATCATTGATATTAATATTGAAGTATGTTTTAAGCATGGGAGAAAGGTGCTTTGTGGTTGTGTGAAAATATTAATGCATCATTTAGAATTGTTTCTGGGCTCCCTTGGTTTTATGAGGGTACCTTGTTTAAATGTAGCATTATTGTTATAATAGCCAGTCTGATGGCTGACTTTCTGGTTCCATTGAGTATAGTTGGCATTTCATTCATTCTTTCTATAAAACAGATTGGTAAAGAAAAATTACTTGATCCTCCAACATATTCCAGGCATCAGTAAACTGAATACAAACCAGGAGAACTCCTCCCCTTATGCTCATGTCCTAGTATAGAAAAGAGCTCTATGACCCTTTTCTGGTCCATGCCTTCTTTTCATGTGGTACCATATATAAGATGTCATTGGGAACAGAATGCTGACTAGGCTTCTTTTAGCAGATCTCAAAATTTTGTTCCTGCTTTTCCCAAGTTCATAGCTAATCCATGAGTGCTTTTAATTAAAGGATATTATGATTTAAAGCATGGGTTCCCTTGCTTTTTAAATTTAGAGACCTTTGATATTAAAAAGGTATTAATTTAAGATTTGAGGAGTTCCCAATGTGGCTTAGCAGAAATGAGCCTGACTAGTATCCATGAGGATGCATGTTTCATCCCTGGCCTCGCTCAGTGGGTAAAGGATCCAGTGTTGCTGTGAGCTATGGTATAGTTCACAGATGCAGCTAGGAACCCGTGTTGCTGTGCTTTGGCATAGGCAGGCAGCTGCAGCTCTGACTGGACTCCTAGACTGGGAATTCCCATATGCCACAGGTGCAGCTCTTAGAAGCAAGCAAACAAACAAACAACAAACAAACAAAAAAAGATAGTTCCTATGACTTTTGTAGGGGAACAGAATTTCCCACTCTAAAATATGTCTCTTTGGCATATTAACTACTTTCTAAGAAACAGCAGACATGGAAAGAAGTCTGAAAACCAAGTAGGAGTTACCATTCTGTAAGGAATGTGTTTATTTGTAAAGGAAATCTCCATGTGTAAGGATATCTTTCTTGCTGTACCTGGAAGAAGAGGATGACCAAATCTCTAAAAACTCTTATCTAAGAAGAAGGGTTAAATATGCATCACAGTATTACCCTGTTTACTGGCCTTTTCCTGGTAACCTCCCATAACTGACTCTTCCCAGACTCAAGTTCTTTGTCTTTAGCTACAGATAGTATGTAAGGTGAGTGCTTTGGTTGTATTACCAAGTTACTCAGTTTTCCTGAGTCTTTCCTATGTATATAACTATTAAATTTTGTTTAGTTTTTCTCCTATCTCATATCAATTTAATTGTTAGACTAGCCAGAAGAACCTAGAAGGGTAGAGGAAATTTTCTTCCTCCCCAGTGCCTTGGAGTAACATGGATAATATGAATTCAGTAACAACTTAAAGTGGACTTACATTTGATACTTGCAAATATATCCTTATATGTATGTGAGA
Source organism: Phacochoerus africanus (assembly GCF_016906955.1). Lineage (NCBI taxonomy): Eukaryota > Metazoa > Chordata > Mammalia > Artiodactyla > Suidae > Phacochoerus > Phacochoerus africanus. The sequence continues at coordinate 103,628,062 of NC_062545.1, forward strand.
ATGGCTGTGCATATGTTTGCAAGGCATCTATTAAGTCAATAGATAGTGTTTAGTACATATGCATATGGATTCCAGGATGCCTGTTAGAATCCCTGACCTTTCCAGGCATCCTTTATCTCCTCTCTCAGTTAAAAAACTAAGAATCTAGAGGGAGAATCTCAAGGTAAGGGGTCAGGAGGATAGAGTTTGGTTCTATATTCAGTCATTTGTACTGCTTTTGACCTTTAACCTCTTCCTGGTTATTTCCTCATTGTAAATTAAGGGTAGCTTATACCTGTCATATTTACCTCATAGGTTTTAGTAAAAGTGACATCCAGTAATGATAGCTAAAAATATGCTATGCAAAGTATAAACTCATGATTCAGAGTGCTATTATCTACTTAATCAAGGCTTCCTATGTTGGCAGAAGATAAGGTATTATATATCTTTTCATACTGAACGTGATAAGGAAAGTTTTGGAAATCTTAAAAAAGAGGAAAAAAAATTAAATGAAAGTATAATATTCAAATCAAGAATTGGAGGAAAATCTCAAAATGTTTTAAAAGTGGCAATGTTATTGTCCCTGATATTCATCAAACCTCAGAAAAAAGACAATTCAGAGAAGAGGAGCCAAAAGCACTTTTTTCTTTTTTCCAATTTGTCCATAGTCAGAAAGTGTATGTTGAGCACATGTTTCCTACCAGGACAGTGATTGGTTCCTGGGACTCAAACAATTGCATTTAAATCTGCCTGTAGACTAGAGAATTCCTACAACAAATATTTCCCCTTTATTCTTCCTCTTTTTCCCTCCTTTGCTCTTTTGCTCCCATATTTTTTCAGGAAACAGCTTAACATTTGTGAACTAATAAGTATTAAATATAGCTACTTATTATTTGGAGATCCAGGTTTTATAATTTCCAGGAATAATTATGCACTTGTTAATGTAGTTTAGCCTTGAACTTTTTAAATTCTTTGGGGTTTTATATCATCATTATACACTTGAAGGAGAATATGTTAATTTTGTGTGTGAAAATCATCATTTCCTTATTAATATCAATTTTACCAAGTAAATAAATAAATAAATAAGTTGGAAAAGTTCTTTATCTTCAAGCAGATTTACCTTAAATTGACTCTTCAAAATCACCTAAAAATAATTTTGGCATCAATTAATATCTCAAATTAAAAATATTACCTTTATATATTCATGCTGTTTAACTATTAGTCTTTAATCCAGTGTGATTTTATTAATAAGACCTCACTTTATGAAAAAAGAGAGATTCTATAAAATTATAAGTAGATTTTCATGTTGGTTGGTAAATTAAATATTCTTTACCTTTTGAGATTTCAGAATTGTTTTATTTCATTTAAGATTGATCTTTGGGAAATTCCTATTGTGGTTCAGCAGGTTAAGACCCTGACTAAAATCAATGAAGATATGAGTTCAATACCTGGCCTCTCTCTGTGGGTTTAAGATCTGTCATTGCAGCAAGCTGTGGCCTAGGTTGCAAATGTGGCTTGGATCTGGCATTGCTGTGGCTGTGGCATAGGCTACTGGCTAGGGCTCTGATTTGACCCCTAGTCTGGAAACTTCCACATGCCAGAGGTGCAGCCCTAAGAAGATCAAGAAAGGAAATAAAGAAAAAAAGCTTTATCTTTGGTCAGTTTCTTGTCCCCCACATATTTTTAGTTCTGCAGTGAGCAGACTACAAAAGGAGGCAAGCCACTCTAATTTTTTATAATAAAGTTGCCAGTGGTTTGGGGGAAAGATGGAAAAATATTAGAGGGGTAAGTAGGTGGTGATTTAACACTGGCACAAAGGAGTGATTATACTATAAACAAATGTTAAATATTTGTTAAATATGGACAATAATGTAATTTGGTTAGAGGAAGAAGGCAGTTGGGCTATATCAAGGTGCCCTGTGGCTTACTTGTGCAGAGATTAAAACTTTAGCAAAAGAGGTTAAAGACCACTTCCAGGAACATGGGGTAGATATTCTTTTCCCTATCCTCATATGAAATACAACTAAAAACCCTGGACATTATTGTGGCGTTAGACCTGAAATTAAGATTCAACATTATCTACCTCAGCATCTGCGACCAGGGAAGGCCTCTGGCTAATGAGAAAATCAAAGCACTACAAAAATGCAGAGACATACAATGTTCATAGATTGGAAAACTCAACAGAGTAAAGATTCCAAATCTTTCCACATTGATACACAGGTTTAATACACTGTCTTTTAAAATTCTAGCACATTTGGGGTGGGGGGAGGATTTAGAAACAAAATATTATGAAATTTAAATGTAAAGCTAAGGAAAGCTATGGCCAAAATAGTCAAAAAAGAAAAATAAAGGGGAAAGAATGTATACTCAATAGTAACTTAGTGATCAAGGCTACTTGGGGAAGGGATAGACAGGTAAATCAATGAAACAGAAGAACTCAAAATTAGTTGGTGACAAATACAGGTAACTGATTTTTACAAATTTGCAAAAGAAATTCCATGGAGGAAAGATAGACCAATGGTATTAACACTGTTAGACATCCACAAGAAAGAAAGAACAGTAAAGCCTCAATATCTCCCTTTATAAAAACTGAGCTCAGAGTGTGTCATAAATTATATAAAATGTAAAATTAAAAAAGTTATTTTCAAAAGCATTGGAGAAAATCTTTAAGATCTATGGTGAAGCAAAGTGTCCTTAGACTTGATACCAATGATACTATTCACAAACAGAAAAATTGGTATATTGGACTTCATCAAATTAACTTTTACTCTATGAAACATATTTAAAAAGATGAAAAGAAGCTGACAATTTTTCCAAACCACTATCCATTAAAGGTTGAGTATCTGGAATATAAACTCAATCTCTCAAAGCTCTTACACCTCAATAGTAAAAATAAATAAATAATTCAACAAGAAAATGAGGAATAGACTTGAAGAAACAGTTCTCCAAAATAAGTTCATATGACAAATAATCACAAGAAAATACATTCAACATCATTATCCGTCAAGTAAATGCACATTAAAGCCATAATAAGATAGAACTGCCTACCTTTCAGAATTACTTGAAAGATTCATATGCTGAGGACTATAAAACATCAATCAAGGAAATTAAAGAGAACTCAAAGAAATGGGAAGATATTCCATTCTCCTGGATTGGAAGAATTAACATCACAAAAATGGCTATACTACCCAAAGCAATATACAGATTCAGTGAATCCCTATCAAATTTCCCATGACATTTTTCACAGAACTAGAACAAACAATACAAAAATTTGTATGGAACCACAAAAGACCCAGAACTGCCAAAGCAATCCTGAGTAATAAAAACCAAGCAGGAAGCATAACGCTTCCAGACTTCAGGCAATATTACAGAGCCACAGTCATCAAGACAATGTGGTATTTGTACCAGAACAGACATATAGACCAATGAACCAGAATAGAGAGCCCAGAAATAAATCCAGACACCTATGCCCAATTAATCTTCAACAAAGGAGGCAAGAATATAAAATGTGAAAAAGACAGTCTCTTTAGCAAGTGTTGCTGGGAAAACTGGACAGCTGCATGTAAATCAATGAAACTGGAACATACCCTCACACCACATACAAAAGTAAACTAAAAATGGCCTAAAGACTTAAACATAAAAAAGATACCATCAAACTCCTAGAAGAGAAAACAGGAAAAACATTCTCTGACATCAACCTTACAAATAATTTCTCAGGTCAGTATCCTAGGGCAACAGAATTAAAAGCAAAAATAAATGAATGGGATCTAACCAAACTGACAAGATTTTGCACAGCAAAGGAAATCATGAACAAAACAAAGACAACTTACAGAATGGGAGAAAATTGTTTCAAATGATGCAACAGACAAGGGCTTAATCTCTAGAACATACAAACAACTTATACAACTCAACAGCAAAAAAGACAACAACCTAATGGATAAGTGGGCAAAAAGCCTGAACAGACATTTCTCCAAAGAAGATATACAGATGGCCAACAAGCACATGAAAATATGCTCAACATCCCTGATTATTAGAGAAATGCAAATCAAAACTACCATGAGGTACCACCTCACACCAATCAGAATGGCCATCATTAATAAGTGTGCACATAACAAATGCTGGAGAGGGTGTGGATAAAAGGGAACTCTCCTACACTGTTTGTGGGAATGTAAATTGGTACAAAAACTATAGAAAACAGTATGGAAGTACCTTAGAAAACTAAATATAGAACTACCATACGACCTGGCAATCCCACTTTTGGGGATATATCTAGACAAGACTTTCCTTGAAAAACACACATGCACCCCATGCACCTGTATATTCATTGCAGCCCTATTCACAATAGCCAAGACATGGAAATAACCTAAATGTCCATCAACAGATGAATGGATTAAGAAGAAATTGTATATATACACCATGGAATAGTATTCAGCCATAAAAAAGAACAAAATAATTCCATTTGCATCAACATGGATGTGACTAGAGACTCTCATACTAAGTGAAGTCAGAAAGAGACAAATGCCATATGATGTCCCTTATACCTGGAATCTCAAATATGGTACAAATGAACCTTTCCACAGAAAATAAACTCTTGGACTTGGAGAATAGACTTGTGGTTGCCAAGGGGAAGGAAATGTGGTGGACTGGGAATTTGAGGTTAATAGAAGCAAACTATTGCCTTTGGAATGGATAAGCAATGCGATCCTGCTGTATAGCACTGAGAACTATATCTAGTCACTTATGATGGACCATGATGGAGGATAATGTGAGAATAAGAATGTATATATGTATGTGTCAGTGGGTCTCTTTGCTGTACTGTAGAAAATTGACAGAACATTGTAAACCAACTATAATAGAAAAAATAAAAATCATTTAAAAATAGAATTACTATAATAAAAACAGTAACAGAACCAAATACTAAGAAGGATATAGAGAAACTATATCATTCGTATATTGAGTGGGGTATAAAACATTATAGCCATTCTGGAGGACAGTTCAACAATTTCTTAAAAAGTAAACATGAAATTACTCTGTGACATTTATTCAAGAGAAATGAAAAACTTATGTTTTCTGAAAAAAAATGATAAAAATATTCATAGCTTTTTTTGAGAATAGCCAGAGAGTGGAACCTACCCAGCTGTCTTTCAATAGATGAACAATTAAACTGTGATATATATATATATATCATGAAGCACTTCTCAACAACTTGGATAATTCTCCAGAATATCATGCTTAGGCAAAAAAATCAATCCCAAAGATTACACCAAGTATGCAACTTTAAATAGCTTTCTTCAAATGATGAAAATACTGAAATGGAGGTCAGATCAGTGGTTGACAGGGTTTGATAAAGACAAGGTGGAGGAGAGTAGAGTGTAAAGTGGAATGTGAGAAAAGTGGGTGTGGCTGTCAAAGGGCAAGAAAAGAATCTTGTGACGGAAATGTTCCCTGTCTTGACTGCATCATGTCCATATCCTGATCCTGATATTATACTGTGAATTTGGAAGATTCGATCCTTAGGAGCATCAGGGTAAAGGAGACATGGGGGATCTCTCTATACTCCTTTTCCCAACTGTATGGGAACATGCAGTTGTCTCACAACTACAGTTTTAAATAACTTCAAATATCTGGCTGCATTCTCCTATACATTTTATGTAAGCTAATATGTGATTCCACAAAGATACCTGTGGAGTTGGAGAATGGTTTTCACTATGTCAGTCCATCCCAGGGGCAGAATTTCTTCATGATCCCATTTTGTAATTGTCTTGGGTACATTTCTTAAATTCATATTTCTTTTGGTTCCTTAAGGTCAATGCTATCTTTCTTACAAATGATAAGCTCTTGATGACAGTGCTTTCATGGGACACCACATATTAGAGAAAAAGTAGCAAAGTTCTCACAGGCTTGGCAGCCTTTCACCTTCCTGCCCCTGGAATGAGTCTCAGTGGGAAGTAATGAGGCTCATTGAAAACCATCATTTAATAGTAATAGTAAAAAGAAAGCTCAGAGGAATGGAACATAAAGCCCATTCATCATCTCCGTAAACAACATTCACATTTAAAAGGGACTTCCTGTTTTTGCCCACTAAGTGCACACAAGAGGTTCTGGTAGCTTTTGATTTATCATCTCAAATTTTCAGTCTTCCCTTTTTTAAAAAAATATATAGCATGTTCAAATCCCAGATCAATATGCTTGGCATTGTATTGAATTTAAGGCAAGCAGTGAAAAGAAAAAAAATAGTCATGAGACACAAATTTATAGTCTTTCACTGGATGACAGTCTTACTAACAGACTAGAGATAACAAGATACAAGTTTTCCTGTTTTCTTTCTCCTTTAAGACTAAGAGTTTCAAAGTCAGTTCCACAGACCACAAAATTTGGCATGGCAAACATCTGTGATTGTATTGCATGCCCGTATGGATTTCTTTATTTTGCATTCATGGCCTGGATGTCTATTGACTTTTCTTGCCTGGATGACTCAAACTTATCCTTGCCTCAACTAAACTATATCAAATTAATTATTTACCTCATCCACCAGGAAGTCATCCTTGACTGCTTGAACATGGGTAGATACCTTCCCTGTCTTCTGGTCCCTGGGCTTACATAGACTATCACAGCATTTGACCATATTTTGTAGAAATTGTCTCCTCTCGAATAAGTGCCTTGAAAAGAGTAGGACAGTTTATCTAGTTTTTCCCACCACTTTACACAGTGTACTCAGTAAATGTTGGTGCAATGGGGCAGTGGTGAAACATTTACATAGTAGAGTTAACAAAACTTGGGAGCAGATCGCACAAGAAAAGCAAATGAGTTTATTAAGCTTTTTGTACAGGGAATCCAGTTTGTACTCAATGGATAGCAAAAATTGTGATTTAGTGGATGCTTTCCATGCCTAAGCTTTTCTCAGTGAAGAAAGTGACTTTCAGGTTATTGCTATTACTGCAAGATTTCAAGTCCCATAAATGCAGGAATTCTGTTGCTCCTGCTTACAAAAATGGCCTTTAAACAATGCGTTTTTTCTCCCAACTATGTTTCCTATTTTTATCTTTTATTTTATTTTTTATTATTACCATGATGCCACCATCACCCTAATTCCAAAACCACACAAAGATACCACCAAAAAAGAAAACTATCAGCCGATATATTGGATGAATATAGATGCAAAAATTCTCAACAGTATTTTAGCCAACCGAATCCAACAACATATAAAAAAGATCATACACCATGACCAGGTGGGGTTCATCCCAGGTGCACAAGGATAGTTCAACCATACACCACATTAATAAGAGAAAAGTCAAAAACCACATGATCATCTCAATAGATGCAGAAAAAGCATTTGACAAAGTCCAGCGTCCATTCATGATCAAAACTCTTAACAAAGTAGGTATAGCGGGAACATATCTTAACATAATCAAAGTCATTTATGACAAACCCACAGCAAATATAATACTCAATGGAGAAAAGCCAAAAGCCTTCCCACTAAAATCTGGAATAAGACAAAAATGCCCACTCTCACCACTTTTATTCAACATAGTATTCGAAGTCCTAGCCATAGCAATCAGACAAACCAAAGAAATAAAAGGCATCCAAATAGGAAGAGAAGAGGTAAAATATCACTCTTTGAAGATGCCTTGATACTATATATAGAAAACCCTAAGGACTCAACCCAAAAACTACTTGAACTGATTAATAAATTCATCAAAGTAGCAGGATATAAGATTAACATTCAGAAATAAGTAGTATTTCTGTATATTAACAATGAAATATTAGAAAAGGAATACAAAAATAAAATACCATTTAAAATTACACCCAAAGAAATCAAATACCTGGGAATACACCTGACCAAAGAGGTAAAGGACTTATATGCTGAGAACAATAAAACATTAATCAAAGAAATTAAAGAAGATGTAAAGAAATGGAAAGATATTCCATGCACCTGGGTTGGAAAAATTAATGTTATAAAAATGACCATACTACCCAAAGCAATCTACAGATTCAATGCAATCCTTATCTAATTACCCATGACATTTTTCACAGAACTAGAACAAATAATCCAAAAATTTATATGGAGCCACAAAAGACCCAGAATTGCCAAAGCAATACTCAGGAACAAAAACCAAGCAGGAGGCATAACGCTCCCAGACTTCAAGAAATATTGCAAAGCCACAGTCATCAAGACAGTTTGGTACTGGTACCTAAACAGACATACAGACCAAGGAAAGAGAATAGAGAACCCAGAAATAAACCCAGACACCTATTGTGAATTAATCTTTGGCAAAAGAGGCAAGAATATAAAATGGGAAAAAGACAGTCTATTCAGCAAGTATTGCTGGGAAACCTGGGCAGCTGCATGTAAATCAATGAAACTAGTACACACCCTCACACCATGCACAAAAATAAACTCAAAATAGCTGAAAGACTTAAATATAAGACAAGACACCATCAAACTCCTGGAAGAGAACATAGGCAAAACACTCTCTGACATCAACCTTGCAAATGTGTTATCAGGTCAGTTTCCCAAAGCAAAAGAAACAAAAGCAAAAACAAACCAATGGGACCTATTCAAACTGATAAGCTTTTGCACAACAATGGACACCAAAAAGAAACCAAAAAGACAGATTACTGAATGGGAGAAAATAGTTTCAAATGATGCAATTGACAAGGGCTTAATCTCTAGACCATACAAGCAATTTTTACAATTCAACAGTAAAAAAGCCAACAAGCCAATGGAAAAATGGGCAAAAGACCTGAATAGACAATACTCCAAGGAAGATACATAGATTACCAACAATAACATGAAAAAATGCTCAACATCCCTGATTATTAGAGAAACACAAATCAAGACCACCATGAAATATCACTTCACACCAGTTAGAATGACCATCATCAATAAGTCCACAAGTAACAACTGCTGGAAGGGGTGTGGAGAAAAGGGAACCCTCCTGATTGTTGGTGGGAATGTAAACTGTTACAGCCAGTATGGAGAACAGTATGGAAGTACCTTAGAAAAATATACATAGAACTACCATATGACCCCGCCATCCCACTCTTGGGCATATATCTGGACAATACTTTCCTTGAAAAAGACACATGCACCTGAATGTTCATTGCAGCACTATTCACAATAGCCAAGACATGGAAACAACCCAAATGTCCATCAACAGATGATTGGATTAGGAAGAAGTGGTATATATACATACAATGGAATACTACTCAGCCATAAAAAAGAACAAAATAATGCCATTTGTAGCAGCATGGATGGAACTAAAGGTCTTCATACTGAGTGAAATAAGTCAGAAAGATAAAGACAAATATCATATGATATCACTTATATCTGGAACCTAATATATGGCACTAATGATCTTTTCCATAGAAAAGAAAATCATGGACTTGGAGAATAGACTTGTGGTTGCCAATGGGGAGGGTGAGGGAGTGGGATGGATTGGGAGCTTGGGGTTAATAGGTGCAGACTATTGCCTTTGGAATGGATTAGCAATGAGATCCTGCTGTGTAGCACTGGGAACTCTGTCTAGTCACTTATGATGGAGCATGATAATGTATGAAAAAAAGAATGTGTAAGTGTGTGTAACTGGGTCACCATGCTATAGAGTAGAATAAACAAATAATGATTGTTTCTTTGAAATAGATTACTACAAGTAAAACCGATGGCTCAAAGAGTATGCACAGAGTTTGTTTTATTTTGCCTGTTTGGGTTATTTGAAATATATCCAATTTTAATACCCTGTAGAAGGTTTTCAAGAATTTGTATCTGTACCATCCATTAGATATTGTTTTATAAACACTGTCATTATAGCCAAAAAAGGTGAGTATTTTAATTTTCATTCATATTTAAGTTGTATGGTGTGTACTGAAATTTGGCACTCACCATCACCCTCTTCATGTAGTCAAAAAAAAAAAAAATGAGCCACTACATCTACAAACCTGTAGCACCCCCTGAGCAGAGCTCAGGGTGGAAACCAGGAGTGAGGCGCTCTCTGCTCTGGGAAAGCTGAAAGAACATGCCGTTAGATAGTTAGATATTTTTAGATCTTATGTGGCCAATTCTTGCATCTCCTCATGTCTAGAGAAACACTAAAATCCTTCATGGTGATGTCTGCTCCTTGTGACTAGCAGTAACCTTCAGGAGATCAGCAACAAACTTTTGTAAAATGTATGTATGCATTGTAAAATGTGTGTTCTGCATGCACCACCACCCCTCACTTTTATCATATCCTGATAGTCCCCCTTTTCCTCTTTGGGTGGGATTTCAGATCTGTCTGTAGTTAAGAATAAAAGAATACTGCAGTCATCTGTGAATGCAATCACCTCCAAGGGTGAGAGCCAGTGAGTCCAGCAGGCTGTAAAAACTCAGGATTCTGGCCCTGATAGTGGAGGTGCATATAAAAGGGATAATTTCCCTGAGCCCAGAGCTCTTTTGTTCCTGCTACCTGTCCTTTGTTGCACAGACTACTACATACCCTAGCTCCTCCCTCACAGCCTTTGAACAGTTTCTTGGAGCTACGTGCGAGGCTGTCTCCCAGCTTAATTCACCCTAATTTCTCCCCAAATAAAACTTAACTCTCAACTTTCAGGTTGTGTATTTTTTAAGTTGACAATGACTTAGAGGTTAGTACATGTCTTAGACAGACCTGGGTTTGAAACCCAGTTTTGTGATTGAAAGCTGCATGACTTTGGAAAGTTTAGTGTATCTAAGCTTCATCTCTATGGACAAAAAAATTAACCAATCTAAGAAAAAATTGGAAAATTTTATTTGAGCTAAATTTAAGGATTATAACCCAGGAAGAACATCTCAGAAAGCTCTGAGAACTGTTTTACCAATTAGAGATCAAGGAACAGTTATATAAGTTTTTTGAGACAGAGGGCTGAACATCAACTGATGTGCTATTGACAGTTTAGACAATCCAGACCTAAGTGGCATTCTGAGGATTATGTGACCCCTTACATCAAAGAGGGATATTATCTTTTAAAGAGTTATCTTATTGATGTTGGGAGAATGTTGCTCTTCATGGTTGAGCAGGTATTCCTGCTGATGGGTGAGGTCTGGTAGATGCATTATGCAGATACACAGTGAACTGTGGCTGGAGAGAGGAGGCCAAAGGGCAGAGAATTTTTATGTTAAAATATTCTTGTCTTGCCATAATGTGAATTTTATTTCACATCTCTAAAGTGGTATTAAGAAATGGTAAGATTGGGGAAACATTCAGATAATGTGTATCAATTGTAAGTACAGTGCCTGCCACAGTGTAATTATTTAATAAGTATTACCTTTCATTTTTGCAAGTACCCCCTTAGTTATTAGTTACCAATGAGATTGAGCATGTGGCCCTATCTATTAAAATATTATCTCTCTGAGGTTCAGTCCTCTTTTTCCATGCCCTTTATTCATTCATATGTTGGAAGTAATGCTCTCTTTTTAACTGAGCTCCTGAAGTTTACCATATGTAAAATATAGCAAATTTTTGTGACATGTATTTTGAGTATTTTTATCTAATTTGTCTCATTTAGTGTTATCTACACTATTTTGCCTTTTACCCAGAAAAGTAATGGTCAGTTTTGCTCCCCAAACATTTTTAGCTTTCTGAACTTTCTTGCCCCCTTTGAAGTGAAGCACAGTTATATGACTTGTTTTGTCAGTAACATGAGCAAACAGAGATTGTTACCTCTGGGCAAAGGCTTTAGCAGCCAGGGATAAATTTCCTCTTTGATGCTGATCATGGAGCATGTGATTACGGCAGAGACGGAGATTATGTCAGTCTGCATCCCCAGTTGACAAAAAGGAGTAGTATGCCCTACTTGCAAAATGTGTAAACAAAATAAACCTTTGTTGTGGTGAACTACTAAATTTTGGGGGCATTTATTACTGCAGCATAATCTAGGCTATCCTTACAGATGCAAGGATATTTTTGTTTGATTTATTATTATTTTTTAAGCATAGTTGCATTTATCTACTCTTTCCTTAGAAGTAAAGCCTTTGGCAGTACAGTATTTTTAAATTTTTTTTGTTTTAATAATTTATCAATATATTATGTATGAATTTTTTATATATATAAGTATGTCAGAGGTAGACAATGAGTTTTTTCTTCTGTTCTAAACCTTATATATTTTATTTATTTATTGTTGGCCATGTCATGCTAGATATAGAATCTCAGTTCTCAGACCAGGGACCGAACCCTGGCCACAGTGATGAAAGCACCAAGTTCTAACCAGTAGACCACCAAGGACCTCCCTATGTAATGGTATTACGCTGAGTAAGATTGAAAAGTCTGGAGTTCCTGTCGTGGAGCAGTGGTTAACAAATCTGACTAGGAACCATGAGGTTGCAGGTTCAATCCCTGGCCTTGCTCAGTGGGTTGACGATCCAGTGTTGCCATGAGCTGTGGTGTAGGTCGCAGACGCAGCTCAGATCCCGCATTGCTGTGGCTCTGGCGTAGGCCAGTGAGTATAGCTCCGATTAGACCCCTAGCCTGGGAACCTCCATATGCCACAGAAGCGGCCCTAGAAAAGGCAAAAAGACAAAAAATAAAAAAAAAAAATAAAAAAAGATTGAAAAGTCTGTTCTAACCATTGGCATGACCAAACATGGACTGAAAAGGTTTTCAAAGTAGTAAACTTCCTGTTCATGAATGTTTTTAAGCACAGTTAAGGCTTGGTGTCAGGAATGCTGTGGAGTTACTGTGTATTATATGAGTCATCAGAGTAGTTGACCTTTAAGTTTCCTTCCAGATGTTTGGATATTAAGCGTAATGCAATGCACCTTGAGCTTTGCAAAGGTAAGATAGAACCTGGGGAAAAGATTCTTCCATCTTTTTACAAATAATCAATCATAAATATGTAGATAAAATAATCCCCAAATTTTAGAATAGATACAGATTTCTATGACTGTATATTACAGTTCTATATTCTTCAATATCTCTTTAGTAACTTAATTTGACCCAAACAGCACAAAATAAAACATACTGCTTTCTTACATAAGTTGAACAGTTCCTTATTTATAAGTTTCTTTCTTTTTTCTTTTCTGTTTTTTTTTTTTTTGTAATTGTATTTTGTTTTTGGCCACACTCATGTATGTGGACATAGCTGGGCCAGGGATTGAACCTGAGCACTGTAGTGACAATGCCATATCCCTAACCCACTGTTCCACAAGAGAACTCTGATTCTTTATTGAAGCAATATCGTGCTATTGTTCTTGAGTTCTTCGTGCTGAACTAATGAGTAAAGACAGTTATATAAGGGATGTAGAATCTTACTGGATACACACAAGGAGATTGTTTCAAAACACCACCAATTAAAAGAAATGGTATTCTCCCCCTCCTCTGTCCAAGTGCAGCATTTTAAGAAGTTGACATAGTGGGTAGGACAACATCTGAGCCATTAAAATGTCTCAAGTCAGCAGCTGCCTTTCTTTTGCATGTCCTTAAATGACCCTGGAGTAAAGAACAAACTCTCCCATTCAGATGGGCTCCCAAAGTTAATTTCACAACTGTGATCACCACCCTCTCCTTTTATTCCTCAGCTTTCTTGAGTTTTGGTGGAAAAGGTTCAGTAATTTCAAGGCTGAACAAAGATAAGTTGAATAACTGTATAAAAATACTCTTCTAATGCTAAAAAATTGGTTTGTGATGATTGCTGTAAAACTATAAATGTAATAAAATTCATTGAGTAATTAAAAAAAACACTCTTCTAAACTACGTATTTGGATTCTTTGAAGACAAGCACCATGGGATAAGCTATTAATAAAACCATAACCTCCATAACTTGGCTGTTGTAGATAGTGCCATAATGGACATAGGTGTGCCTGTATCTTTTCAAATTAGATAATGTTTTCATTTTCTTCAGATAGGTACCCAGAAATGAAATTGCTGGATTGCATGGTTGTTCTTTTTTTTAGTTTTTTGAGGAACCTCCATACTGTTTTCTGTAGTGGCTGCACCAATTTACATTCCCACCAATTGTGCACAAAGTTTCTCTTTTCTCCACATCATCACCAAGCCTTACTGTTTTTTGTTTCTTTGACCATAGCCATTCTGACAGGTGTGAGGTAATATCTCATTCTGGTTTTGATGCATTTCTTTGATGATTAGTGATACTGAGCAACTTTTCATGTGCCTGTTGTCTATCTGTATGTCATCTTTGGGAAAATGCCTCTTTCAGGTCCTCTGCCCATTTTTAAATTGGGTTATTTGGGTTTTTGTATATTGAGTTGTATGGATTGTTTATATATTTGAATATCAACTTCTTATCAGATATATGATTTGCAAATATTTTCTTCTTTTCAATAGGTTGCATTTTCATTTTCTTGTTACTTTCCTTTGCCATGATTAGCCTTTTAATTTGATATAATTCCATTTGTTTATTTTTGGTTTTGTTTTCATTGCCTGAGGGGACAGATCTAAAAAAGAAATATTGCTAAGGCCAATGTCAAAGACATTACTGCCTATGTTTTTTTCCCAAGATTTTTATTGTTTCAAGTCTTACATTCATGTCTTTAATCTATTTTGAGTACAGTTTTGTATATAAGAAAGTGGTGCAGTTTTACTCTTTTGCATGCAGCTGCCCAGTTTTCCCAAAACCATTTATTGAAAGGACTGTTAGAGTTCCTGTCATGGTGCAGCAGAAATGAATCCGACTAGGAACCATGAGGTGGTGGGTTCAATCCCTGGCCTTTGCTCAGTGAGTTAAGAATCCAGCATTGCCATTAGCTGTGGTATAGGTCACAGGTGTAGCTCGGATCTGGTGTTGCTGTGGTTCTGGCATGGGCTGGCAGCTATAGCTCCTATTAGACCCTTAGCCTGGGAACCTCCATATGCCAAGGGTGCAGCTCTAAAAAGACAAAAAGAAAGAAAAGAAAAGAAAGGAAGGAAGAAACTGTCATTTCCCCATTGTATATTCTTACCTCCTTTGTTGTAGATTAATTGACCATATGAGTGTGAATTTGTTTCTGGGCTTCGTGTTATGTTCTATTGATCTGTGTGTTTTTATAACAATATCATAGTGCTTTGATTATTGTAGCTTTGTGGAATGGTTTGAAGTCTGGGTGCATGTTGATTGGTAAATGAATGGATAAATATGATGTGCCAGATATATACAGTGGAATATTATTCAGCCATAAAAATAATGAAATATTGCCATTTGCAGCAATATGGATGCATCTGAAGGGTATTATGATTAGTAAAATAAGTTAGAGGAAAACAAATACCATAGGATTTCATTTTATGTGAAATCTAAAAAACAAACCAAATGAACAAACAAAACAGACTCATATATACAGAGAACAAACTAGTGGTTGCTAGAGTGTGGAAGGAGGTAGAGGGATGGATGAAGTAGGTGAGGGGGATTAAGAGGCACACACTTCCAGCTATTAAAATAAATAGGTCTCAGGAATGTAATGTATACATATGGAACATATTAAATAATATTGTAACAATTTAAATGGTGATGGATGGTAACTGGTCTTATGGGACAATTATTTCATAATGTCTAAAATATTGAATCACTGTGTTTTACACCTGAAACTAATATAAAAGTAATAAAAATAAAAGGCATTTATAGCTATAAATTTCCTACCAACACTCATTTAGCTGCATCCCATTATGGTCTGGTTTGTTGAGTTTTGATTTTATTCATCTCAAAGTATTTTCCGATTTCCTTTGTGATTTCTTCATTTGTGATCCATTTAGGAGTATGTTGTTTCACATACATATACCTGTGAATTTTTCTAATTTTCTTTCATTATTGATTTCTAATTCTGTTTGGAAATAGGGAAGGGGGTGGGGCACCTTTAAAAGAATGACATAGTTATTGTGGATACAACATAAGCTGGTTAGAACTGACTAAGTTGAAGATGGTGGAAGATTCCACTTCCAGTGGATCTTGAGCCTCATTAGACACTCATTGTAATGCATTAGCATGCTAAATGACCCTTAGGTGCAGTACAGTTTCAAAGCTAACCATAAAAGGCCAAAAAGTGGGCTGTGGCCCACGTCCTGGAAAGCCCCACCTCTTCCCCGAAATAGTTGGAATAATCTTCCAACTATGTGGGCTATGAAATTTCTCAGCCCATTAAAAACTAACCACCCTGCACACCAGAGTTTCTCACCTTTTGAGATTTGAACCTCATTCTGCCTATGGAATGTGCATCTTGGCTTTCACTTTACTATGGCTGGCTCTTGTCCCTTTGATTATAAAAATGCAGCTCGCTTAGTTTTCAGGGCAGAGTCCTCTTGCCTGCTGGCTTGTATCCTTCACAAGTATCCTATATTAATAAATTTACTTCTTGATTATCACTTTGCCTCTCCATGAATTCCTTCTGCACTGACACATGAAGAACCTGAGCTTGCTTAACCTCTGAGGTGAGTTATGCACATTGAGTTAGATTATGGGTTTGAGTCCCAAGTGAAGTATGACTGGTTATAATTCCTAATCTGAAACCTAATGTGATTTCAGTTCCATTTTGGTCATAGAATATATGGTGGTGATTAAATTAGTTGATATATATATTAACTAAACATTAAATCATTACATTTTAATTAGGAAAATTTCTATTTTTGTTAATACCGTGTACACTTTTTAAAATTATTTTATTTTCCACTGTAGCATTTTTTTGTTTGTTTCCACTTCTCAGCTTTTTTACCTTTGGCACCCAAGTGTGTGGAAATGTCTATTGGACAGAGAAAATGTTTTGGAGAAAGCAGGAGACATGCAATTGAATCTTTTGCTGCCATCAATGTTCCAAATACCTGAATTCATAACTTTTATAAAGTTACACTCTAACTTCTACATTTTAACAGTGATGTTGGGTGGCTAATTTTATGCACCAGTTTCAAAATCCTAGGAGGACACCTTCTGAAATATATAACATTTTCTTCATAGTCAAACTTGACTCCTCTTTGAAATGTAGTTTTTGAAATTTAGGTGTAAAGAATTTTCTTAATCCCTCCTCTCTGTCTATTATCCTAGTTTCATTACAGTCTCTCAACTGGAGCTAGCATGCCTTCTCCAGAGCCCTTCTGTTTATCTTCTTCTGTTGGTATTGCTACCAATCTGAAATTGATGTGCCCAATCCACTGAGGCCAAAGAAACCAAAGCATTGAAGTTTGGAGTAAGGAAAGGTTTATTGCAAGGCCAAGCCAGGAGAAGGTGTGGCTTGTGCTCAAAACCCCCAAACTCTCCAGAGGTTTTGGGGGACACGTTTTTATAGGCAAAATTTGGGCTGCAGGCTGTAGGATATGTGGCTCTCTTATAATCAGTTGGCAGTGAGGTAACAGGGTGGTACTCCAGGAATCCTGCACTCAGCCTGAAGGGGATGCCTTTGTTGCTGCCGAAGAACTCAATATTGTTATGTATATTTCCTGAGGAGCAAGGAGGACCTTGCTCCAAGGCTGCACTTTTTTTATTTTTATTTGTTTGTTTGTTTATTTATTTTGGTTTTTAGGGCTACAGTTGTGCCATATGAAAGTTCCCAGGCTAGGGGTTGAATTGGAGCTACAGCTGCTGGCCTATGCCATAGTCACAGCAACGTGTGTGATCAGAGCCACATCTGTGATCTACATCTACACCAAAGCTCACAGCAACGCTGGATCTTTAATCCACTGAGGGAGGCCAGGGATCAAACCCACATCCTCATGGATACTTATATTTGTTTCTGCTG
Source organism: Phacochoerus africanus (assembly GCF_016906955.1). Classification (NCBI taxonomy): domain Eukaryota; kingdom Metazoa; phylum Chordata; class Mammalia; order Artiodactyla; family Suidae; genus Phacochoerus; species Phacochoerus africanus. Next base: position 103,645,706 of record NC_062545.1, read on the forward strand.
CACCACAATGGGAACTCCTGCACCATTTGTTTTTTTGTTTGTTTGTTTGTTTGTTTTGTTTGGTTTGGTGTGGTTTGGTTTTTTTGACTGGTCTTCCCTTGTTACTGCATTCCTTCTCTTCCTTGATTAGCAACTCTTTGAATCTGCCCTTTGGAATTCAGGGAACATTAAGGAGCTGAAGCCTTTTCCCTGCAAATAAGAAATAGGAGAAAGGTAAAAGATGTGTACAAGAGAGCAGCCTACAGGATCTTGCCCCATTTCAGTGTTAAAAATTACCCCCAATGAAGGGATATAATTGCTAGTCATAACAGATGTAACTGCTCTGTAAATACCCTTTAACTCTTTTCTATTTTTTTTTTTTTTTGCCACACTTGTGGCATGTGGAAATTTCTGGGCCAGGGATAAAACCTGAACCACAGCATGACCTGAGCCACTGTAGTGACACCATTGGATACTTAACTTGCTGAGCCACTCAGGAACTCCTCTCTACTAACTTTGAAATGTAGCAGGTGCCACCATTTCTGGAGGAAGTAAATCAAGTTGATTATTGATTGGCTTTTTGCATCAGTGGCTTAGAATTTCACTTTCCTGGGGTTTGTGTCTTACATATCTCTTTACTATAGCTTCAGCAATATTTTGTGCAAAAGAAAAGTGACATGTGGATTTAAACAGCCTCCTTCTCACAGAAGTTCTCTACGTTCTATTTTAACTAGAGTGATACATGGTTATATAACCTTTAACTTTGACCCTAGAATGCTTCTTTTCCTATCAATTGTAGGGAATCTGTTTACTTGTCATATATGTGTTATAGGAAATCAAATTTCAGTTTATATCAAGCTTGTGATGTTGAATCATGTCACTTCTTATTAACTCAACAAATATAAAAATACTGCGATTCTCTTGAACTGAAGAAACAAGACTTCTTCTCCCTCTTTCTTTATACACAGGGAAAGCTGCTCTAAGTGTTGATTTTATAGAATCATTTAAAAACACAATAAGATGATCCCAATGTAGTGCAGTGGATTAAGAATTCTACTGCAGTGGCTCAGTTTACTGTGGATGGGAGGATTTGATCCCTGGCCTGGCGCACTGGGTTAAAGGATCTATCATTGCCACACCTGTGGTGTAGGTTGCAGCTGTGGCTTAGATTCAATCCCTGGCCCAGAAACTTCCATATGCCATGGGTGTAGCCATAAAAAAAATAAATTTAATTAAACAAAAACAAAAAAAATACTTTGAAAATCTTGACTTCATACTGAATGTAGTCATTTTTTAACTGACTTCTATTGACAGTTTGCCCTTCTTTGGAAAATGAAAGGAAGGTGAATATCTAATTTTTGTCCTTGTTAAGTTTGTATTCTGATTCAAAAAATTAAAAAAAATATGGAATTATTGTAATACAATAAGAATAGTAGCTTTTCATTTATCTTTACTATCCCTAGAACTAAGATTGCATATACTTTCACTGGTGTGTTTTCTGTTCATATTTTAATGGCTTTGTTACTTAAATTAGATAATACAAACTGAAGTTTTAAAAAATTTTTCTTAAATTATAAATCCCTTAAGATGAGAATATTATCCTTTGTGTTTTTAATTCTTATCCTGTGCATGTTCCAGCACAGTGCTAAGAATGGTATCAGTTCTTGTCCACTGAATGAAGTTACGGCTAAAATTTTATTACTTACAAACTATCAAGTAAAATATTTAAATATCCAATAATATAAACCAAATTTAAGAGAAATAGACAAGGTTAAGGATTTGGCATTGCTGCAACCTGCCACAAAATTGGAAGATGTAGTTCAGATCCCCTGTTGCTGTGGCTGTGCCTTAGGCCTGCAACTGCAGCTCTCATTCTACCACTAGCAGGGAACTTCCTTATGTTGAAGATGCAGCCATAAAAAAACCAAAACAAAACAAAACCAAAAAAACCAAACAAACAAAAAACAGACAAAAGAACAAAACCATAGCAAAAAACAAAAACAACAACAACAAAAGATCAGGAAGCAGATACACATACACAGATAGGTTAAGTAACTTGCATAAGGAGAAGAAAAATAGGCTCTAGCTTTAGTTCTATTCTCAGAGTTTGGACTTCAAACCTGCACTTAGTGTCTGCACTTCACTGCAATTATCTTTGACAATCTGAGCACATGAACTTTGGACTTTGCCTTCTAAGAGCTGTTTTTTTATTTGTTTTGTTTTGTTTTGTTTTGTTTTTTCCCCCTTTACTCTTTTTGCAGTAGTAAACTTCTATGGACACAAATTCTAGCCTGCTTGAGCTTATGCAATCCGCTTGATTGTTTGGTGTATGTTAAAGGAAAAATCTGACCTATACACTTTTAGACTTATGAAGATTGTCAGACTCTTCCTGCTGAGCCAAAATCCTATCTTTTGTATGATCCTATACGTTCTTAGCTAGACCTGGCTCTTTAACACCTATTAAAGTGATGATTTTTTTTTAATACAGTATAGTTATTGAACAAAAGTTGGAAGGAGTCTTGAGTGGAGGGAGGACATTTTACTGTAGAAGGGGAATAGGGATTGGAGAGTGGATTTTGAGCAGGAAAATATGACAAGATGAAAGTAAAATAGATGCCTCCTAAGATATGTAGGATAGATCACAGTAAGAAGCTGAGGACGGACAGCAAACCAATCAGGGGGACACATAACTGTCCTGAAATAAAGTAATAGGTGTTCATTCTAAGGGGCAGTAATGTGAATCCAAGAAAAACAGGTGGAAGAAATTATGCAAAAAGAAAATCTTCAGAAGACAATGACTTTCCAAAACGTGGAAGGTGGCCTAGAGTTCTTTGGGTTCAGTGAATCAGTGAATATGCTGATTCATTTTGTGTTACATTGGGTGAGGGAGGGAAAAAGTGACAGTATTTCTTCTTTGTCTTGCCACAGAATACATCATATTAGAATATATCTTTTTTTTTATGAATGTCAACTCCATTTTACTCAGAATCATCTCCTCCAGAGCTAGTGGGGCATTCAGCTTTTCATCTTAAAATATAGCTCACAGGCTGGAACTGGCTGTCACAGGAAGGGATTTTCGGTAGTGGTTTTGTCAGTTTAGCCAAGAGGGACCTGAATTTTCATGAATTTTCTTCATATAGTTTCAGGATGGGACAGGAGAAATTCACATGAGATTTGGGAGGAAATGAAGCAGCAACCATTTATATTCTCTGGAGGTCAGTGGCGCATGAGCTGGGATGGCTTACATGTGTTATGGCTCAATTACTAACTCACCTTGTTCATCAGGGAGCATGTGACACTCAGGTGCCTGTAGAAGTAAGACTTTGAGTGACCAAGAATCTGACATGGAACAACCTAAGTGAAAGTAAGGACTATAATGTCATTTGTTGGTTGCTTTTAAGTATACTAGAGAACTTAAGGAAAGAAAATAATGAGTGCAGGACTTTCAAATTTTTGGTTCTATATTTAGGAAGACACTAGGAAGCACTAAGACTGCCCTAAAGGGAATCTTTGTCTCCTGTAGCCTCATGGCTGAGATTTCTGAGTATTAAATCCAAAGTCTAAACCTGCACATGGCTGAATTATAGCACAGTTGAATCTGCCAGTATCACAAAATCTCTTATGTTAAAATTAAGGCATTTATTTAGAAGGAAGGGTATCCTGTAAACTGGATTCATATATGCAGATTCCAATAAATCTGTGGATGTTGGACCTCTTAAATTTTACTGACCTATTCTTTAACACTACAAGCAGTCTTTATGTCTCCTATTCATATTGGAAGAGATTAGCATCCTTTTGTTCAAAAAGCCTGAAATGGGCCCCAAAATTACATTCCTTGCAGGGGGCTATTGTTTCTTCTCAAGCCCAATACATAAATCTTCTTTTGCTTCTAGACCTATAACCAAACCCAAGTCTAAACAATGCCTAAGAGGATAAGGCACCAAGTATGATCCATGAGGATATGCTATACAGAAGAATTGCAAGGTTTTACCAATTTATTCTGATAGTAAGCTGGGGAAAAATTATGAATGGATTCTAAGTGTGTTTGGGGGAGAGTGGAAGGAATAAAATGTTGAGTTTGGATGAATTAGTTGGTATGGCTTACCAAGCTGTAATTCTGGATTCAGTCACTGTTACTTTGAGCAACTGGCATTCTTTCTAAAAGTCAGCTTTGTTGTTTGAAACCAGTACCCCAAAGTCTCCTGTGAAATTGAAATGCCAAACTAAAAACTAAATGAAGTAGAAATGCCAAAACTTCCTTGATATATTTCAGAGGGTGAAATCCAAAAGCTTAAGGAGATCTGAGTGGTAGAATACATTTCTCAAGTTAAGATATGTTTTTCTGCCCCCTGACAATGTTCCCTGAGACCATCCAGAAGACAATTTTTTTCACCAAGTCTGTGAAAAAAAAAAAAGTTATGAGGAGAGATTTTATATGTCCATAAACAGATGAATGGATAAAAAAGAGGTATATTTATGTACTGGAATATTATGCAGCCATAAAAAGAATGAAATAATATCTTTTGCAGCAATGTGGATGGACCTAGAGATGATCATACCAAGTGAAATAAGCAAGATAAAGAAAGACAAATATCATATGATACAATTTATATGTGGAAACCAAAAAGAAATAAAAGATACATGTGAACTTATCTACAAAACATAAAATATAAATTTATGGTTACCAAAGGGGAAAGGGGAGAATAAATTAGGAGGTTGAGATTAACATATACATACTACTATACATGAAATAAATAACCAATAAGGATTCACAACAAATATGAAATAGATAACCAACTGTTCAGTTTCCTATACACCTAAACTAACATGACATTGTGAATCAGCTATACTTCAAAGAAAAAAAATACCTCTTTGGTAGCTATTCTAGAATTCCTGCCAGTAAACAGGATTGCACTTGGAAGAGGACCTTGAACTCAGCATAAGAATAAAGTTGGTCAAAGTCTTGATTTCAGCCTAAGCAGAGCAGCCAGCCATCTTCTGCCAGACTTCTGACCTACAGAAAAGTGAGCTAGTAAATGAGTGTTATTTTAAGCCAATAAATGAGTGGTTATACACTATGCAGAAATGGAAAACTAATACAGGTCAAAAGCCAAAATAGTTTAATAATAATAATAACAATAATACTACATTCCTAAGGGAATTGCAGAATTAATGTCACCATCAAGGACAAGAGAGATGCAAGAGTGGTGATTCCTAATACAACTCCATTCAATTTACCTTTTTGACTTGTGATGAAAATGGATGTATCTTGAAGAATGACAGGAAACTATTTTAAACATAATTAGGTGGTGACTCCAATTGTATCTGTTGGTCCAGATGTAGTTTAATTGCAATGCCAAATCAACACATCCCATGTCATCTGGTATGCAGCTCTTAGTCTGGTGAATGCTATTTCCCACATACCTATTAGTAAGGAACACCTGAAGTAATTTTTTTTCCAGCTGGAAGGGTTAGCAATATCTCTTTACCACTTTAACTCAGGGCTCTATCAACTCTCAAATCTTGTCATGATAGAGTTGACAAGGACTTGTCTCAATTCCATTCCACCAGGCATCACGCTCTTCCCTTACATTGATGAGTGCATTGGTTGAGCAGGAAGTAACAAAAGAGTTATCTCAGTAACTTGAGAGTTGTTTTATTTAGACATCTAGGAGATGGAAAATAAGGCTCCGTCAACATATTCATTGTAAACTAATAGTAGTTTGTGTTGTAACAAATCACCACACACTTAGGGGCCTCAGGACAAAACAAATTTACTATCTCAATGCTCTGGATGTCAGAAGTTCTATAATCAAGGTATTGTGAAGACTACTTCCTTTTGAATATTCTAGCAGAGCATATTTCTTTGCCTTTTCCAGCTTGAGGAGATTGCCTGCATTTTGTGCCCCCTTTCTCCATGGTTAAAGGCCACAGCACAGCATCTTTAAAGCTCTCCACCTCCCTCTCTCTCTGATTTTTGCTTCCATTATTATATCATCATCTCTGACTTGAACCTATTGTTCCCCTCTTATAAGAACCCTTTTTAATTATATTGGATCTTCCAGGATAATGCCATATAATTATTTCAAGATCCTTAATTTAACCACTCTTGCAGTCCATTTGTTGTTTTTGTTTACAAACATTTATTTAATAAAAATTATAGACTACAGTTTACTCATAAAGTTGTGTTAGTTTCTGGTATATAGAAAACTAAGTCAGTTATACATTTACATATATCCATTCCTTTTCAGCTTCTTTTCTCATATATGTTATTATACAGTATTGAGTGGATTACCCCGTGCTATGCAGTAAGTCCTTGGTACCTACCTATTATATATATATATATATATATATATATTAGTGTGTAAACATCAATCCCGAACCCCTGATTTATCCCTCTCCTCAATATTTCCCCTTTGGTAACCATAAATTTGATTTCAAAATATTTGAGTGTTTCTGTTTTGAAAGTTCTTTTGTATCATTTTTATTAGATATTTGTCTTTCTCTGTGTGACTTGCTTCACTTAGTATGGTAATTTCTAGGTCCATCCATGTTGCTGCCAATGGCATGACTTCATTATTTTTTTATGGATGAGTAGCATTCCACTGTATATATGTATCATACCACATCTTCTTTATCTATTCCTTTGTTGATGGACATTTGGGTTGCTTCCATGTTTTGGCTTTTGTAAATAGTGCTTCCATGAACATTGGTGTGCATTTCTTTTTAAATTGTGGTTTTCTCCAGAAATATGCCCTGGAGTAGGATTGCTGGATCATATGATAGTTCTATATTTAGTTTTTTAAGGAAACTCTGTACTATCCTCCACTGGTTTCACCAGCTTACATTCATATCAACAGTGTAGGAGGGTTCCCTTTTCTCTACACTCTCTCCAGCATTTATTGTTGGTAGACATTCTGATGATGGCCATTCTGACTGGTGTGAGGTGATACCTCATTGTAGATTTGATTTACATTTCTCTAAAATTGCAGTCCTTTTTGACATGTCACATATTCACAGTTTGAAGAATTAGGATGTGGACACCTTTGGGAGGACATTATTTTGTTTACCACATACCTCAATGAAATTTCTTTAATCTGAGTTGGTCAGAATGTCATTTTCAAAGTGAAGGGCAAGTTGCTGTATCTGATGCTTCCTACAACTAAGAAATATCCTAGGGATAGATGGCTCTCTCTGTATTTGGGTGTAAATGTTTTTATCATTTGAGTATGTTACTAGTATCGTTTATTGAGTAAGCTAAAAAGCTACTTTACTTTAGGAGTTCCTGTCATGGATAGGTGGTTAACGAATCCGACTAGGAACCATGAGGTTTCAGGTTCGGTCCCTGGTCTCGCTCAGTGGGTTGAGGATCTGGCATTGCCGTGAGCTGTGGTGTAGGTTGCAGACGAGGCTCAGATCCTGTGTTGCTGTGGCTCTGGCGTAGGCCGGTGGCTAGAGGTCTGATTGGACCCCTAGCCTGGGAACCTCCATATGCCGCGGGAGCAGCCCAAGAAATGGCAAAAAGACCAAAAAAAAAAAAAAAAGCTACTACTTTAAACTTGGGGTCAGACAAGAAAGAGAAGGAAAGTTCTGTAATAGGTCCAAGCTGGCAATGGAAACTGCCTTTCCTCCTGGATATACGATCCTTGAAGTTTCCCATGGAGATGCATTTGGAAGGCTCCCATAGGTAAATCCCTTTGCAGACCCTCAGAATTTTGGAACATCCTTATATTAATCTCTGCAAATAATCATAATCATTCCAGAGGAGGATGTGATTTAGTGGAGAAGATAACATGAGAAATTACTTCTGGCTTGCTCGTGGGCCCTAGAAAATACTGAACACTTGGCCATGGACCACTTGAATTCCACGTGATCTAAGATGCCCATTATTAAATGGATACTGTCTTTAACCCCACATATACATTTGGGCATACACAGCAGCACTTTATCATAAAATGGAAAGGCTGTGTATAATTTTGGGTTTAAGTACTTCCTAAAGGCACAAATACAGTTCATGTCAAGTGGCTCAGATGTCCAGGTCCTCCTATACTTTTGCTAGAGTTTCTCCTCCCTCTCAGTGTGCACTTATAGTTCCCAGGGTATTTCCCTAGGATTGATGGATTGAGGAAGAAAAAAGGACAATGGTCAAACAAAAGTCTTTCAGTGGGCATAACTTTAAAGTGCACCTGGATTTTGCTTGGAAGGAAACATGGCCAAGTGCGTGGATCTATAGCAATTCCTGTAATGTGTCAAATGGTTTGGTCAGATTGTTAGCTATTTAGAAGAAATAAAATTGGAAATTGGTAACAAGAAAGGCTGGATAAACTTTGTTGATACACCTTTCCAAATTAGCAGAATTTGTAAAAATGTTTCTGTGTCCTATAAATGCTCATGAAAGAACAACTTCAACAGAGGAGGATGCGATTGAGTGGAGAAGATAATCTGTTCTCTGGATATCAGCCAGTCAGTATCCCTAGCTATCTCTGCATTTACCTAATGAATTCATAAACAAGTTGCCCAGGATGGAAGGGTTGAAGGTTATACATGAACTCCGCAACATGGTCTTTAATTCACCAGAATGGTTGTGGTTACATTGCCTTTCTGAGTGCTCACCCCACCGACAGTAGAGACCAACACTAAACCCATGATGAGGTACCATTTTATCATATACTCTTATAAAAGTCAGTGAAAGATTTCTACAACCCAATATATGACTGCTAATGGCAAAAACTTTTCAGTAAAGAATGTTTTGATCACTCTACCAAGCACAGAACCAGAAGTGACTGAGATGGTTGCTTAGGACAAAGGAAATATGGAATGAGTAGTGAAGATGATGCTAAAAGCCACATTTAACCATGTGATAGGGTACAGAAATGTGGACTATGATAAAATAACATTGAAACTCAGAGACACAGTGGTTAACCAGACAGAGGGGTCAAATGGAATATCTACATATATCTTTCTTTTTCTGATTTGAATATATTTTCTATATCTATATTAAGTAATTCAGTTCTTTTTTCCTCTCATCTCTTATATCTTTACTATCTAACATAATATTTGTTAGTAGTATCAACTTTATATTTCACTATTTAGTTACAACGTATCAAATGTGAGTAGGGTATATCATACTTAGTGGAGGAATAAACATTCTCAAAGATGAATAAAGGGATTTGTATCCTCTTTGGGGGAAAGCAAGAGCATATTTTTACTATATGAGGGATAGTTGGAAAAAATTAAGTAAAGCATGATTTTTAAAAGTTTTCTTTATTTAGAAGTTAAGTGTGATTAACAGGAGTGTGTTAATGCCAACTTGATAAGGGGTGACTTCTGGTGACTATATACTCTCTCATGATAGTTAAGCTGAAATAACCTTTTCCATAATTCCCTTACCTGTATGCTACTAGATTAAGGCTGGTCATAAGAAAAATGTTCAACATTCGGAAAGTGAAAATAAAGCAGCAACTATCTTTTGTGCTCTGAAGGTTGGTGTAAGACCCCAGGAACTATGGAAGCTCATGCATTTTGTTACTGATCTATTGGGTCCTCTCTCCTTAGTGTGAGGCATCTCTCAGGCTGCAACTTATTTAGCTGCTACATATGTCTCTTCAACCTCTCAGTGTCCTAGCCCATGTGGGTGTGTATGGATCCGTCATGAAAATTGTCAGGCTCTACTGAAGTGGAAGGCTCTGAAATATGGAAGCAGATTCCAGGTGGTCCCATGGGATCTAGTTCGTTGTTATGAGTTGGTTATCTTAGAGTGACTTCAACCTCAAACCAGCCTCAGAGGTGACACCCTTGCATAGACATATCCATTGTTTCCCATAATGGCATACTGTAATTTTATAAGTCCCCTTTATATCATTCTGTACTTTGAATGAGTTAATAAAGAACTGTCAGCCTAACTTTGAAGATCCACCTATTTTATTCAGGTTCAAAAAATGAAAACATAGGAAATGTGCTGAAGGAGGGAAAAAATAATGTTGAAACTCAGAGACACAGTGGTTAACCAGAGAGAGGGGTCAAATGGAATATCTATATATGTGCACATGGAACTGAAGTGTAAGAATGCTGAGCTTCTCAGGACCAGCTCCAGGTTTGGGTAAGGAATATTTTATTCCAGGTTGGGTCATAAGGGCTCAGGAGCCAACATGAAGAGGATACCACTGGCCAGAAATAGGGCAATTTGAGAAACAATGATAACCTTAAAGGATTAAAACATTTCAAATACTTTAAAATCTACAGGTTATATATCAATTAAAAAAATACTGTTTGCTCTTGGGTGATGCTTGGAAACCAACTTATTACTTTGATGGATTTATTTTCTTTTGTTTACCAGTTTTCAAATATTTTATCCTGGCTTTCCTATGTAAACTGTACCACCTCCTATCTAAATAATGAGTAGGAGAATAATACTTTCTCTATGACCACTTTTCTGCTAATAAATAAATGATAGATTAGGAGTATTCCCATTTTGCTAACCCTAATGAATTCATAGGTGCAGGCATTTATCAACAGCTGCTGACATAAAAAGAAGATGGGTCCAGATGAAATACATACCTTAATATTCCACCTAAAGGTAGTTCATACCAATTATTCCAACTATCAATGTATAGTATACAATGAATTTACTAAAAAAACTATAACAAATATTTTAGTGGAATTTATAAAACTAAATTTATAAAAAAATATGAATGGTAAATTTTTAAAAACTAATAAATAATGAAAAATAGAGAAACATATAAAATGATACAGAGCCATTAACTCAGTAAGATTAAAAACACCTGGGAATATGTAGAACGAATGACCCAGTTTCTTCAACAAGTAAATGAAAGGAAACACAGAGATGGAAGAGGAACATATAGATTAAAAGAGACAATGTAGGAGTTCCTGTTGTGGCGCAGTGGTTAACGGATCCAACTAGGAACCATGAGGTTGTGGGTTCAAGCCCTGGCCTTGCTCAGTGGGTTAAGGGTCCAGCATTGCCATGAGCTGTGGTGTAGGTCACAGACGCGGCTCAGATCCTGCGTTGCTGTGGCTCTGGTGTAGGCCGGCGGCTACAGCTCCGATTAGACCCCTAGCCTGGGAACCTCCATATGCCGTGGGAGCGGCCCTAAAAAAGGCAAAAAGACAAAAAAATAAAAATAAAAAATAAAAAAGACTATGTAAAGTTACTAAAGTCATCAATGTACATTTGCAATGAGAAAATTTATTGTGTGTAAATTATACCTCTACAAAGTAGGTTTAGAATGAAAGAGGTTTAAAACTCATGTTATTCAGTGACAAGATCTCATTCAATCAGACAAGATATCAACCAAGAACCAACATTTAAGGCACAATCAGATATTTGAATATTTTATAAAATATTTGATATTACCATATTTTTGTTAATTTTCTTCTCTATGATAATACTATTGTGGTCATGTTTAAACTCTTTTAGAAATATATATCAGAAAAGGAAATGAAACTTTAAAGTTTGTTTTCTTTTTTTTATTGTTTCCCCAATACAATTTTTTTTCTACTGTATAGCATGGTGACCCAATAAACATACATGTGTACATTCTCTTTTCTCCCATTACCATGCTCCATCACAAGTGACTAGAAAATTCAGAGTGAATGTGCTATTGCAGAATGTGATGAGGTTGGTACAAAATGGTGTGATTCTTTTAAAAGGGATTTAAGTAGGAAGATTCCTTTCTAAAATGTTTTTCTTATAGTTGATTTACAATGTTCCATCAATTTCTGCTGCATATCCAAGTGACCCAGCCACAATCATATACACATTCTTCTTACCACACTATTCTCCATTATGTTCCATCACAAGTGATCAGATATGTTTCCCTGTGCTATACAGCAGGATCTCATTTCTTATCCATTTCAAGTGCTATAGTTTGCATCCACTAACCCTAAACTCACAGTCCACCCCACTCCCCACCCCCCACTTGGCAACCACAAGTCTCTTTTCCATGTCCATGAGTTTGTTTCTTATCTGTAGATTATATAGAAATATATTAGATTCCAGATATGTGATATCATATGGTATTTGACTTTCTTTTTATGACTTATTTCACTTGGTATTAAAGTCTCTAGTTCCATCCATGTTGCTGCAAATTACATAATTTTGTTCTTTTTATGGGCTGAATAGTATTCCATTGTGTATATGTACCACATCTTCTTAATCCATTCATCTGTCTATGGACATTTAGGTTGTTTCCATGCATTGGCTATTGTGAATAATGCTGCAATGAATGTAGGGGTGCATATATATTTTTCAATGAAAGTTCTGCCTGGGTATATGCCCAGGAGTGGATTTCTGGATCATATGGTAGTGCTGTATTTAGTTTTCTGAGGTATCTTCATATTGTTTTCCATAGTGGTTGTACTAATTCACATTCCCACCAACAGTGCAGGAGGGTTCCCATTTCTCCACACCCTCTCCAGTGTTTGTTATTTATAGACTTACTAACAATAGTTATTCTGATAAATATGAAGTGGTACCTCACTGTAGTTTTTATTTGCATTTCTATAATAATTAGTGATATTGAACATTTTTTCATGTTCCTGCTGGCCATGAGATTCCAAGAAAGACTTCACAGGCTCCTCAGATTTAGCCTACAATTTCACTATCACACCAGTAGGCAAGATTCAGTTCTTGTTATGTTGGCTCAATTTTGATGTGTCCTGTGACCTCTGCCTCAAAGCACATTTCCCACCTATTAATGGAAGGATCCATTGCTAGTTCCGAAAAGTATCTTAAAAATAACACACATCACCTCAAATTGAGACATAGCTCAAATGCACGGTAAAGGAAATAAACATTTATTTAGACTCGCCTCATTTCCTCTTTAAAACATTTTTCTAATTTAAGTAATAGCTAAGCTGCTCAGTCATTTAAATTTCACAAGTTTTATTAATTTTTTAATTTGTCTTAAATAGAATGCACATTTTGTTAAGGGGCATTTATTTCTTAGAAGCTAGAAAAAAACATTTTAATGTACTTGGTTGATACATGATTGGAACTGCATAACTGTGACTGAATTTATATCAAAGAAGTGGGTAATTTTATGATCATTAATAACAGTTGTAGCCATGCAGGCCAAGACAATGATATGGGTAATTGAATCTCATGCTTCAAAGCACAAAGCGATTGAGGTAAAAAAGTCATAGTAGAGGGTGAAAAATGTCTTGTCCCATGTATAGTATTATACATTTGTACACTTACATAGAAGGATAAAACTCACCTTCTGAATCATGAGGGATTTTGTGTAGAGGAATATCTCATTGGATAAAACGTTGGCATTGCTTCTGCTCTGAAATGCATCATAATTTTCTTTCAAGTTACATGGTATGTGGAATGATGGATGAGGTTATATCAAACCCGTGGTTACGCAAGTGATAGACCATGCCTGGCATGTTGAATAGGCAAAGATATAGTGGCCTGAAAGTTACATAGAAAGAAAGGAAAGAATGAGGAGAGAAAAAAGAGGATGGGGAAAGGAAGGGGAGAAAAATGATGGAAGGAGAAGGTTTTCAAGTTATAGCCCCAAAGATATCTGAGAAATAGACTTTGATCCCAAAAATACAGGCACTGCCACACAGAAGACAGACCAAGACAGCTGGTCATTTGAAAAAGGACCACTAACTCATAGGCAAAATTCAATGCTTTTCAACTCTTGGCAGCTCCTACAGAACATCTTGTCTTTGATCCTTGCCAGCAAGGAATGGTGGATAATACCTGCACGACAGGAGCAACTGTTCACTGGAAAATATGGACATCTTTTCCTCTCAGCTCAACAGACAGAATGTTTACATGCACCCCATTCACTCAATGCACACTTTTGGAGCATGTACCGTACCTGTATGTTCCAGGAGGGGAAAATAGGGAAGGATTCCTTCCAGCTTCGCTCACACCTTGATTCTTTTCTTCTTATAGGAAGTGAGTATACTCCCCAGTAGGAAGCCAATTTTGGTTGCAAATACAAAGCCACCTTGTTTACTCAGCTTTAATCAGTACAGATGGCACTTGGATTTTTATCTGCCCATTCCCTGTGTGTTATTTCTCCATTGATTTCAAACTTGGGAGAGCAAAGTGTGCACGAAATTCTCAATTCTGAGGACTGGAAGAGGTAACCATAATCATTATTGTTTTCACTTCATATCACTGCCCACCTCATAGTTGTTTTATAAGTCAACTTCTTATTCTGTAGGTCAGGCACCATGTTTCCATGAAGTGTTTCCTGGACCCCATCCCTCACCACATTGGATTTAGTGGTTAAGAAGGTAGATTGAGTTAAAAAGTTAATTGGATCCAAGATGTCCTTTGGTTCTGGTGCTTTTCTCTATAGCAGCAATAAGTGCATCATGTCACAACCAAGTGTTTAGTTTTCCAGTGTTCACCACTGCTAGTAATTCCCTTTCAAAGAGAGGTAAATTTCCATATTTCTATTCTCAACTCTTGACACATCTTGCCGGTGCTTGGTCTTTAGAGAGCATTTTCTTAAGTGAAATAAATTGCCCTCTGGAACTTATCTAAAATCTGAGTAGTGATTTTATTTGCCATTATAGATACCTGGTTTTTACAATACCTGGCTATTGTTCCTGCTGCTTACCTGGAAGGACTAGTAAACATGGTGGTGTCCTCACTATACCAGAAATTTGAAGTAGATTCTCTTTCTTTCTTTCTCTTGTTTAGGAGAGGAGGTTGAGGTGACACTTCATGGCCCCAGACAGCTCTGTGAGAATCTCAGGACTCTAGAGGTATTCACTGGCCCAAAAGAGTTCCAACTTCAGCTTTCCTGTTTGTCCTGGCTCCGTTGTGTTTACATCCTGGACAAACACTGGCTTATCACAATATCTTCTTAACCTTCCTTGTTTTTTTTCTTCTCCAAATGGAGAATAGTGGAAGGAGGCCTGTATTATGAAGGGTATGTCTTACTGTTGGGTATTGATCGAATTCTTTAACTCTTGAGGACTGGAATCTTCTTGAAGGCAATGTGATGAAATCTTGGGTTCTTCATCTCTGAAATGATGCAGTTGGAACTAGATATGCCTTAGGATTCCTATCAGGTTTAAAAAATAGCCTGTAATATTTCTAAGATGATTTTCTTAATTTATTCAGCTCACATATGACTCCCTTCTCTAAATTCCTGAAGTGGTTGATATTCTGTACCACACAGCTTCTCAGTTGATTGTATATGTTGTCTGGTAGTGTTCCCTAATTATTTCTCATGTATAACTCTTGTTTCTGTAAATAGGTTGTATAATCCTTGGGTTTAGGAAACATGTCTTCTGCTTCCTCATGTTCCCCACATATCAGCTCTTTCTGAATCTCTGCACCAAGGTAACTCCCTAGCCTATTTATCCTCTCCATCAATTCTAACATAGAAATGTTTAGCTTACAGTGTTTCATAGCTTACAATGGTCTTATTAATATAGTAAAACATATGATTCCTATCTAAATCCTGGGAATTAAATATTACAATTATCTCCATTTTTGTAAATGAGGAAGCTGAGTCACAAAAGTCAGGTCCCCACCATACCCCCAGTATCTGTTTACCTAGTTAAGTGGTAAAACTAGAAGTGGAATTAGAGTCTTTCCCTTAAAATTTATATTTTAACCATTTATCTTACCTTATGGTAAAAGTGAATAAAAGCAAAGACAAGAAAGATAAAGAAAAATAAGATTGAGGGCATCAAGTAATTTCCACTGTATATTAAGTTGTTGTGATTAAGGGGAAGCAGTGCTGTAAAATACTGGCAGACAAGAATTTTTATTGAATTCATAAAGAATGCAAAAGGCATGTGTGAGACACTGAAGAGTATGCAGTGAAGTTTAGATGACATTCCCACCTTTGAGGCGACATCCCTAGAACAGGACAATAGTATTTCAATCTCTAACCGACACAGATGTGAGTGTGATGGTATGTCATTTATATCATGACCTCAGCTATCAAAAACAAAGATAAGCACCACACAAGAAGCAAAAGGGTTTCAAGAGGCAATACTGACTTTTAGAAATCACATGTCCCAAACTCCATATACTTTCTTTATTAAGTGTTTTCAAATTCCTCAGAGCCTACCTCCCTGCATGCAGTTGTGCTAACTTGATCACGAACTTGATTACCTTGAATTTCCCATCTCACAGCAGAAAAGAAATAAACAGGATGATGAACCTGTAGGTAGCACTTGTAGAAACAGACAAGAGAGTCAATGGCAGGAATTGATTACATGACAGTAAAAGGTGGGAGAAAAAAAGCAATACGAAGATGATAATTCAAAACTCCAGTAATTCAAGGTCATTCACAAAATCATCAATGTTAGAGTCCCGTGCACCTTTTATAAAAGCTAATGTTATCTACTCATCTGTCCATCCATTTATTAACAAATTTAGCAAGTATTCATGTGCTATGTATTTTTGAAAGTGTGTTCATATGGAGATTGGTAACCTATGGTCCCTGCTTCTGTTATGCTCAGTCCATGGACAAGGAGAACAGTCTTGTGGTTGCCAAGGGGTGGGGTCAGAATGGAGTGAGAGCTTGGGGTTATCAGACTTAAGCTATTATATATAGAAGGATAAACAATAAAATCCTACTTTATAGAACAGAAAACAATATTCAATGTCCTATAATAAACCATAAAATGGAAAGGAATATAAAAAAGTGTGTGTGTGTAACTGAATCATTTTGCTATACAGGAGAAAAGAACACATCATTGTAAATTAACTATACTTCAAAAATATATATAGTGCTCAGAGTCTATTTGGGACAAGAAGTAAGGAAACCAAGGATTATAAGAAAGTTAGGACAATGGTGAGTAAGAGAAGAATTTAGTGTGATTAATGCATCGGGTGCCTTGGGAGAACATAGAAACTCTCTCACCCAGCTGGTGGAGAAGGGAAGGAGGTGAGGAAGCTGGTTGGAGAGAGAGCTGTCAGGTAAGGGAAGGAATCGTGAATCACATTAGAATCAAGATGGCAGTGGGGGTCCTCAGACCAAGCCATAGTGGTGACAGCTTCTAATTGGTGGGAACAGCTCACCAGGGACCAAGGTGGAGAGCAACCATCAGAGATACAGCTCTTCTCAGTGTACTCCTGAGTAATGTTTTTTGGGCTTTGTCTTTGTGGAGTGTTTCAGCCATGAGGAAGGAACTATGTTAATAAAGATTTGTATCTTCTTTAAGGGCTCTTTCAGAACAGAATTGGCCTCCTGGGTAATATGATTATAAAATGTCTTTAAGAGGAGTTCTGCCTCCATGTCTGAAATCCCGATGGTAATGATTCTGTAAAATATTGAAATCTTTTGTACGAATTCCTTATTTTCTAGTAGGTTTAACACATTAATCTAGGAGTAGTAGTTAATGCAACCACTAATTTATCAGAACCCTGAGGTAATGAAATGGCTAGTAGGCGTGTATTGGTAGTGGTGTGTGTGTGTGTGTGGTGTACAGAGTACATGTGGGGGGAAGGTGGGAGAAGGAGGAAAGAAAACATAGTGATTCTTATCAGGGATGCTACTGGTAAGCCTTCTAAGAAGATACGAAGAATTGAGGGTGACTAGTAGGGAGGAGAGCAATAAAAAAAGAAAGACTCAGAAAGGAGAGAAAAGATGAAGGGTCTTTTATGAGGCAGGACACCACCCATACCTTAGGCATACACTTGTCTTTTCCAGCAGCATTCCAGACTAATGTAGTGCACCGGAACTTCGGCCAGAGTCCACAGATTCTTCGCCCTTACCATCATTATCAAGAAGGGAGAGGAAGTGACAGAAATTCACCTCTGGCACCCTCACCAGCACACACATTATCTCATGCACATAGGTTTTCATAAGAAACCCAGTACTTTTGACCATTCCTTGTCTCCAAACTCTAATTCCCTTAAGGATCTGCACAGAGCCTGTTCTCTCTCTTGATTCCATTCATCCCCAACACTTGAATGCCTGCTGGTGTGCCTTCAGTTATCCAGCATAAGGACTGACAAAAATCCTCCGCTCCTCAATACCTTCTCTGAACTTCCTTTCACCTTATTTTTCCTGTGAAGGGTTTCACAACTTCAGCACTATTGACATTTGGCCCAGATAATTCTTTGTTGTGGGGAGGCTGTCCTGTGCAAAGTAGAATATTTCATAGTATATCTGGCTTTTACCCACCAGATGCAAGTGCATAAATCTCCCAACTTCTGACTTTGCCAAATGTCCCAGGGGAGGGGAAGCACATGGTGTAAAATCATCCCCATTGAGAACTACTTGCTAATGGAACTGGCTCACTCCCAAAGATACTGCTTCCTTTGAAATGTTCTCAGGGTGTAGCTGTTGTCTCCCAGCCATTTACCCCACCACAACTCTCCTATAATTGGGATTGAGATGGAGTCTTGGTTATTTGCTGTCACCTCAGACCATTCTCCTTCCTTTGCCCCCCACCTCCCAAACATTTTAGCTGGGAATATCCTATCATTAGATTACATCATCTTATATTCCTCATTGTGGTTTCATCTACTGATCTTACATCATTTCCCCCTCATTTTGATTACTTTAGCTGCTGGCTCACTTTTTTTTTTTTTTTTGCAATTTTAGAACACAAAAACATGATTCTTCCAGTTCCTTGTCCTTTAGTATCTTGGATTCTTCTCCAACAATGATCTGTCCTTTACCTTAATTCAGCTTCTATCACCATGGACACATCCTAGAAATTGTAATTACCAATTCTTACAATGGTCTGTGAACTCAGTGCATTGCATTCTCTCTCTCTCGATCTTCTTTTTTTAGGTCTTCACCTGCAGCATATGGAAGTTTCCAGGCTAGGGATTGAATCAGAGCTGCATCTGCTAGCCTACGCCAGAGCTACAGCAAGCAACGTCGGATCTGAGCCACGTCTGCCACCTACATCACAGCTCGCAGCAATTCTGGATACTTAACCCACTGAGCGAGGCCAGTGATCAAACCTGCATCCTCATGGATACTGTTGAGTTCATTATCCCTGAGCCACAGTGGGAGCTCCTACATTGTGTTCTCTCTAATCACCACCTTCTCTCATACCAGTCTGCTCACTCCAATACCCCGAGTTGCTTCTGGTTCTCTGAGAAACATAGAGCAAGATGAGGTTGGGAATATAGGAGGCTTATTGGGAAGAAAGAGGAAGCTGGAGGATGTTGGGGGAATCTTCAGACTGCAATGCACAACCCCTAGGGAATAGAGAGGGAATGAAAGAAGGTTGTGATAGGACAGGTCTTAGATTGTAATGCAGTTCTAAGAAAGTTTTAGCAGAAGAGACTGGAGTCTTTGAGCCAAAGTTGCCTTTAGAAGAGTCCCAAATCCTGTAGTCCCAAATTTTCTAGAATCTGGGTCTGCTTTGGTAGCCCTGTTGTTCTCAGTCATTGGGTGGGGGAAGGGGGAACTGACCTTGCGAAACTTGCACTTCATTCATTGGGCACTTACACTCCTTGTGATTGGAAATTTGAGAGGTGCTTCCTCATCAGTATCTGAGATCCCTGTTCTAACCATCCTCACTCTCCCTTTCCCAATGCACCCTTGGGAATGCCTCTCTCTCAATATAACACTATCCTTCCAAGAAAACTGAGTCATCCTTTATTCTTTCCTTCCTCTCACTCCCTGTATCCAAGCTGTCAGGAATTCCTATTGGCTCTTCCTTCAACACATTTATGATTTGACTAGTTATTACCAACTTCACCAATACCACTCAGATTTCAACACCATCATTTCCAGTCTAGATGATTGGTATAGCCTCTTGAATGATCTACCTGTTTCTATACCTGCTGATAGTCTGCTCTCAACATGGAAAGATCACACATCTTTCTCAAACAAATTTAAAGTGTGGCATTCTCTATGCAAACAATTGCCGTGACTTTCAGTCAGAAAATAAGCCAGTCTCTTTTCAGTGGCTGATAAACCCTGGCTAACCTGCCTATCTCAATCTCCAATCCCCCATTAGATTCCTGACCTCAGATCTCCATTTTACCCTCCAGCAGCTGCTTTGGCCTCTTTACTGTTCCTTGAACTTGGCAAGAGCACTTCCTCCTTAGGTCTCTGCACTTTTTCCCACTGCCTAGGTCTCTCTCATATTCACTTTCTTTTAAGTCATTGCTTAAAACATCACCTTTCAGTGTAGCCTATCAGACTTTTTAGTGTAGTCTGTCAGACCTATCAGTGTAGCCTACCTTCCTAAAATCACAATTGCCCCTCCAATTATCCAAATACTCATTATCTTGCTCTACTTATTACTTTTTTCTATAGCACATTTCACTGTCCAGTCTGTTATGCAATTTATTTATTTTGTTTTTCACTTATACCCTATCTCCTCCTTGCTAAAAATGCAAACTCCAGGCCAGCAGGGGTCATTGATTATTCACTGTTGTATCCCAAGCATATAGAATATTTGTCAGCAAACAGGGCTCAATATATATTTGTTAAATGATAAATGAATGGGAAATTAAATATGGCAGATTTATAAACGTTGACTTGTTTCATATATTCCTGTGATGGTCATCACTGTATTTTAGGTGTCTTTCATAGTTTTCCTTAAGGCTTTGTGAGGGCTTCATTCTTCCGTATTTTTGTTGAATATAACTTAAACGTGTTGCCTTGTTCTTATGGATATCAATAATTGAAAATAGAATTTTGCTAAGAATAAGCAAAATGAGCACGGTTTCCCCCTCTACCAAGAGAAATAATGTTTAGTTATATGCCTAGAGATGATAGATTCATTTCTGGAAGAAAAATTCTCTCTTTCTGAATTTTAAAACATTTTTCAGAAGCTCTGCCATTCTCTTCATTTTATCATTCATTTGCTATTTATTGAAATTTCACCGTAGGCTAAACACTTTGTGTTTTGAATAATCCACAGCCTCAGGTTGATGTTAGGATCAGGGCTGAGGATTGGAAGGAACAGATGCATGATTTTCTCCTGGGTGTCCATTTATGCCTGCGTTATTATTCCACAACAAACAAAATCTATGGCACATGATAAAAAGTTTCTGGTTTACAAGGCAAAAACACTTTCTCAAAGAGAAGACTTTCTGGCATATACAAGTTTAAGGATAAAAGGACAAAAAACATTCTTTTTCTTCAAATGCAGTTTTGAGTTCTGCTTACCTACTTTTTGGTCCCTAAAGGAAAATAACATAATACATCCTTTGCTGATGATCTGGGTAGCACATGGCAGGCTTAAAAATTGCAAATGATTTTAAAGTATGATATCTTAAATTGGGTATTTTTAGAAGTGGTTAGAGAATCAAGTATACTGGGGTCATATGATTATTATTTGTGTTGCTTTTTAATGTTGGAAGAATGACACCTTCCTCCTTACCCACCTTTCTAGGCAAACGTAATTGTTTGAAGTATTTAAAATATAATACTACCCTCTGAAAAGAGGTAAAAACATTGATGTTCTCTGTAATCCCTCACTGTAACTTCTCACTAAGGCTTTGGATAAAAACCAAAAGCTCACATAAAAGGAAGTTCTTTCACCTCAAACAGAATGAGCCACTGCAACTTGTGCTGCAGATCCATCAACACAGGCTAACAATCCTAATTAGCCTCGTAAAGAAAAAAAAAAAAAAAAAAAACCTCTGCTGCTGTTGTACTGAGCCAACTGGAAATCAGATCTTCCCAGATACGTAATTGCTACAAAGGAGGCTTCCCTATATCCTGCCCAACCCACTAGAGGCTCTTGTGTGTTTGGATAAATTTCAAATTCACATGAGAACTAGGAAGCATTAGCTTACATTCATTTCTGTACCATGACTGATGACTTTCTGTAGATGATCTCTGGATTGTGGGCTAAGGAGAGCCACACAGGGTCTCCTGCTAGCTATCTGAACTCTGGTTTCTCAAAACTCCTCCCCAGAAAGCTACAACACTAGTCAAGTGCAACAACTAAGTTGTGGTATTTGTTGGATGTTAATATTTGTTTCCTATTTGGGAAAATGTTGTTCATTCTTCTAAAGCTATAATACAGAAAAAGGGTAGTGTGAATGTATGTTAAGCAAAGAAAGATTACATTTGCAAATAAGATGGGAGCTTTCCTTGTGGATACAGTGGGAGGTCAAAGGGTAGTTACCAATCTCTGTCTGAAGTTGCAAAGAAGTAATTTCCCATAGCTGGAGTCAGCCTACTCTTTAAGAAGCTGGGAAAGGGAGGGAAGGAGTTGAAGTTTTTTCCACCTCATTTATTTCACATCACAACAACCTGTTGTTGCTAATGACGACTTAGATGGGAAAGAGAAAATGGAAATGAACGATGTGAACTTTGCTTTGGCATTATAGTGTTAATCCTTAGGGTGCTAGGAAACATTGGCTTCACTGAATTTTTGGTGGATGGTTAGACTAATTCTCAGTTGTCTTAGTAACAGAAATGGAATGACCTGGGGAAGAGAGTGAGGGCCTTGCGGTCGAACATCCCAAGATTTAGTCCTGGCTCTGTCACATATGATTGTGACCAAGTTCTTCTTTGAGACTCAATTCTTAGCCATAGTGTGGGTAACATAATGTCTGTTTCATAAGTATTTGGGAGAATTACCTTTTCAAAACACATTAGAAAACATTCAGAACAGTGACTGGCACTGGTTAAACTCTCTGTAAAAATAGTTTGTCTTATTTTTAATAGAGAAGTGGTGATATAAATAATTCAAACAATAAATAATGCAAAATTATATGTATTATGTTATTTTACAATACTAGATCTGTACTAGACCTTTCTGGACAGGCTAATGACATTTGAAAAATGGAATACCTTGGCCATCATTAATAAATCCACAAATAACAAGTGCTGGAGGGGCTGTGGAGAAAAGGGAATCCTCCTGCACTGTTGGTGGGAATGTAAACTGGTACAGCCACTATGGAGAACAGTTTGGAGATACCTTAGAAATCTATACATAGAACTTCCATATGACCCTGCAATCCCACTCTTGGGCGTATATCTGGACAAAACTCTACTTAAAAGAGACACATGCACCCACATGTTCATTGCAGCACTATTCACAATAGCCAGGACATGGAAACAACCCAAATGTCCATCGGCAGATGATTGGATTCGGAAGAGGTGGTATATATACACAATGGAATACTACTCAGCCATCAAAAAGAATGACATAATGCCATTTGCAGCAACATGGATGGAACTAGAGACTCTCATACTGAGTGAAATGAGCCAGAAAGACAAAGACAAATACCATATGATATCACTTATAACTGGAATCTAATATCCAGCACAAATGAACATCTCCTCAGAAAAGAAAATCATAGACTTGGAGAAAAGACTTGTGGCTGCCTGATGGGAGGGAGAGGGGGAGGGATTGGGAGCTTGGGGTTATTAGATACAACTTAGAATAGATTTACAAGGAGATCCTGCTGAGTAGCATTGAGAACTATGTCTAGATACTCATGTTGCAACAGAACAAAGGGTGGGGAAAAGGAATGTAAATGTAATGTATATATGTAAGGATAACTTGATCCCCTTGCTGTACAGTGGGAAAATAAAAAAAAAAAAGAAAAATGGAATACCTTGGGAGTTCCTATTGTAGCTCAGTGATAATTGTTATCATCCAAATAGTATCCATGAGGAGGTGGGTTCGGTCCCTAGCCTTGCTCAGTGGGTAAGGGATCTCATTGCTGTGAGCTGTGGTGTAGGTCACAGACGCAGCTCAGATCCTGTGTTGCTGTGGCTGTGGGGTAGGCCAGTGGCTACCACTCTGATTTGACCCCTGGCCTGGGAACTCCCTTATGCCACAAATGCAGCACCCCTCCCCCAAAAAATAGAGAATGGACTATGTTTCCTTATATCTTCAAATAACTTGCTCTCTAGAAAAATAAAAAGAACCCCGATTTGTACACCTTGCTAATTTCTATAGTATAAATATTTCCACTATGGCTGACTTTGAACAACCAGTATTCTAACAACCAATGCCACAAAAGTTCTGAGTATTAACCATTGCCTCTTGTGGAAGTCAGCACATCCTTGAGATCCTAGCTTGGAAGGGGAGGAACCCAAGGCTCATGTTTTGTTTTTGTTTTTCTTACCTGTAATCATATAATTCCTAAGAAGCAGTTAGAGTGGGTGTGCAAATCTGCTTATCTAGTGCCCTTGCTCTTATTCTGTTCTATTTGCCTAAAATTGTCTGTGTTCATACAGGTGAGCTGATAAATAGACAGTAAAGGGACTCTTTCCACATGGAAATTTTAGTTTTATACAGAAGAGCATAAAAATACTCATCTCTCCACATTCTTGCCAATAGTTGATACTATCAAATTTAAATTTCGTTGTTTGTTAATCTTCAGGAATAAAATTATATCTTTTGTTACAGTTCACATAACTTCAATAACTAATGTAAAAGCAGAATATTATAAGCCCTCTTTCTCTTCAAACATTAAGCAAAATAAGAAAAATATCTCTCTGTTTAAACAGAGAATCAATTTTAATTAAAAGTGAACTTTGAAGTAAGTCATTTCAACCTAAAAACACTTTTTTGGGTAAAGCTCTAAGTTGTAAATTTTCGCTCTTTGTTAATAAGAAAAGCCAAGGTTATAGAATATTTACAACTTGCAGAGCTAAATAAAGAAATGCCTGATAAATAATCAGATTGAAACAAAGACTGAAAACTCAGCTTTGCAGATATAGTAGGCAGATTTCTTGTACAGAGATTTTCTCTTTCAACTGATGTAAAGAGATAAAGACTTACTATTCAGTTATTTCATGCCACATGTATAATGTGAAACTAAATCATGAATCATGCTTAAAATTATGAAAAGTCATAAAGCACAGTTGGTCAAGAGGTAATAACATTTCATGAATGCAACTTAATTCCTATACATCTAAAATTAGAAACTTTACCCACATTTTCTTCCCAAACTATGAAACATCAAAACAGTGCCTGGATTTTGAGATAACTTCCTTAATAAGCTCTCTTTCTTTTCCAAAAAATTGATTATAAAGAAGGGGTTTCAACAGCCTCAAAATTCAACCACAATAGAGAACTTTGCTTCAATTTGAAACTATTGAGGTTGAGCATCTTTCCAAATGCTTATTGAATAGCTTTCATGTGAAATTTCGAATTGCAGCTTAAACAAGATGTTGACCTTTTATCTTGGAATCACGGGGAGTCTTTATAAATTACAGATATTATTCTTTGTTATGCACATTTTGAGTATCTTATTTCTACCTGTACCTTGTTTTTCCTCTGCTTGTGGTAACTTCCTTAAAAATTCTGAAAAAAAAGATCATTTACAAAGACATTATGCTGAGTGAAACAAAGTGGCCTCAAAAGATTGTATATGATATGATTCCTTTTATGTGACATTCTTGAAAAGACAACATTATAGGAAAAGAAAGCAGGTCAGTGGGTGCCAGGGATTGGAGTGAGGAAATATTTGACTTTTAAAGGAATAAGTGAGATTTTGGGGGTGATGGAACTATTCTGTATCCTTATTGTATGTACACTTCTTACCTGGATATATCCATGTGGTAAAACTCTTAGAACTGTACACACAAGGAGTGGATTTTACTGTATGAATATTTGAAAACACATCTTATCTGGCATTTCCATGTGTTTGTGGTAGTGAGAAGGGACCAGAACAGTCCATCATGTGGCATTAAGACATGTCTCTGTTGCTCTTGTAAGAAGAAAATACAACACAATATGTTAATTTGTTACGAAAAGACAATTACAGTGATAACTGGCCACTGAGACATAAGAACCAAGCATCCTGGTATGGAAATTAGGTGTTTTTTTTTTTTTTAAAGAATAAAATCCACTGTATTCTAAACTTCAGATAGGAGTGGACTTTGCCTGTTTTGCCAACTGTATAGTGACTAGCATAGAACCTAGCAGATAGCAAGTTCTTAAATCCTTTTCATCACATCATTCAGTACATGGTTATATGAACACAGACATTCCTGACGGTGAGAGAAGTGGGCCACAGCCATGACACACAGCACCTGGAACTCACTAGATAACCTGTTCCCATCTAACAGACAACCCCACCCCCCAACATCAAATCTCCTGACTTTCATTTTGCTCCTCTGTACTTGAGTCTCTTCTGTCAGTCAAAATCCTATTCATTGTTAACATTCAGATAAAATTTTATCTCTTCCAAAAAGTTTTCCTTGGCCTCTCAACCTCACTATTTTTTTATAAATTACATTTACTGACCACCTTTTTCTGAGGGTGTAGGAATACTATGGTGTGGATGATAAGAGTTCAGACACTGGAGCCAATTACCGGCTTTTAAACAATTCAAACATAATTGATATAGACATTTACATTAGTTTTAGGTGCATAAAATAATGATTTAATATTTAATATTTTCATAATATATTATGAAATGATTAGCACAGTAGGCCTCAATAGCATCCATCACTGGAGATAATTACAATTATTTTTTTCTTGAAATGAGAACCTTTAAGAATTAGTCTCTGAGCAACTTTTGAATATGCAATAATGCATTATCAGCTTATAGCCATCATGTTGCACATTACATCCCCATGACTCATTTATCTTGTAACTGGATGTTTGTGCCTTTTGACCCCCTTTGAGCATTTTATTCACCCTGACCTCTGTGTCTGACAGCCACCAACCTTATCTCTGAATTCATGAGTTTAGATTTTTTTTATTTTTAAAAATTTAATTCCCCATATAAATGAGATCATATAGCATTTGTATGTTTTCCACTTGACTTATTTTGCTTAGCATAATACCATAAAAGTCCATACATATTGCTACAAATAATAGGATTTTCCTTCTTTTTATGAGTAAATAATGTTCTCTGTGTGTGTGTGTGTGTGTGTGTGTGTGTGGTATTTTCTTTGTCCCTTCATCCATTGATGGACACTTAGTTGCATCCATTGATGGACACTTAGTTGCTTCCTTGGGAAGTTGTAAATAATCCTACAATGAACATGGTACCTATAGTTTTTGAGTTAGTGCTCTCATTTCCTTTGGATAAATACCTAGAGGTGGAATTGCTGGATCATATCATAGTTCCATTTTTAATTATTAGAGGAATCTCAGTACTGTTTTCTGTAGTGGCTTTGCCAATTTACATTCCCCCTAACAGTGCACAAGTGTTCCCTTTTCTCTGCATCCTCACTGACACTTGTTTTCTCTCATTTTTTGATGATTACCATTCTAGCAAATGAGAACTGATATACATTGCGATTTTGATTTGCATTTTCCTGATGCTTAGTGATGTCGAGCACCGTTTCATATGCTTATTATCCATCTGTGTGTCTTCTTTGGAAAAATGTTTGTTCAGATCCTTTGCCCATTATTTCATTTTTTTCTATCATTATATAAGTTCTTTCTATATTTTAGTAATTGATCCTTTGTTAGATACCTGGTTAACAAATATTTTCTCCCACACTGTAGTTTGCTTTATCATTTTATTGATGGTTGTCTTTACTGTGTAGAGCTTTCTAGTTCCACCTCAATTTGATTTGTTTTCATATTTAGATGCTGATAACTTGCATTCTGATGTTGAAAGGAAATATATAAGACCTTGCATGATATACTCTGTAATGTATATTTTATCCCTTCAAATTTATTGAAAACTCATCAATGATGAGAACATAATTGAATATGTTGTCATGTTCTCTTTTTGAACTCTTCTCAGCATCTCCATTCTACTGATAAGTCTGGAGGGCATGCTTGATGTCACATCAGAGTTGATGCTCTATCAGGATCCTTGTGACCTCTTTTCTAAATTGGCAGGGAACTTGGTTTTGCTGAAGCTGACAGATTTCTACTACATAAGAGGAAAAAGTTGATGTGGTTCCAGTAGGCTCAGAATCTGACAGGATGGTATCAGAAACTTCCTGGACAGCACCCAGGGCTCTGAAGTTACATCATCAGCAGAGCTGAGCTATCTGACATGGAGTATGATACCATGAAAGAACAAATCCTTACTCTTACTACCCATATATTGTACAAGAAACTCAGTCCATCCATAAACAAACCCCCTGTCCCAACTCTACATAAAAGTAGAAAATAGGTTGATTTACTCTAAATGAGAAAAAAGTTAGATTGAACTAGGATTGTGCTAGGTCCCTTACAAAGAAAAGCAGTTAAACAATTAATGGAATTAGTAGATTTCATTTCCTGCAAGGATAGAGTAAAAGTACAGTTCTCCCCTAAATTTTGTTCTCTCCTACAGACAGTTTTCCCCATAACACAGGTTTATTATCATCCAATAGATTTAATCAGTGAATTTAAATGGTGCTTGACATTGAACCTAGTGATTATGACTTTGCTATATTTATGTGTTTAGCAACATTTGCCCTGGCATGCTTATTAAACACAGCAAATAATTTGTGACAAAGTCTGCTGTGTCTTTGTAAACTGCAGGAAGTTGAGAGCACTGTGTTTCCTCTCTTCCGCCCTCTTGAGTACCTCTTTCTGAAGCTTAGCATATATAGATTTACATATTTTTATGAGCTGGAGATGAATGTGTTTATAATAACTTGAAAATACATTTTCTGGTTATTTTTTCCCCATCAAAAGAGCACTTAATTTGGGAAATTTTAAAACATTCTGTCTGAAAGACAAAAACACATATTTATCTCCTCTTTCTGAAGTGAATGCAGCTTTGAGCCTACTAAGTATCCCATTAGATTAAGAGAAATAATGATAGGAGAAGGAGAAGTGGACGGAACATAAGGTGCTTCATGTGATTCTAACCATAGTCACTCTTGAAGCCTCTCCCTTTACATGAAGCCGTCATGGTAATACCAGCTTATACTACATTTTTGTAGTACCCATGATGAGTAGCCTGTAACTGAGGTACTGTCTTATGCTGCTTTAAAGTCGCCATTTGTGACTTAAACTCATTTTCCTTGGGACTGGAGGCATGCTACTCACTCTTTTTTTTGCATCTCCCACTGCTCACATTGTGGTGTAACCTCAGTGTGTGCCCTGTAAGTACCCGCATTGCTTGTTCCCTAAGAGAAATGCTTATCTCCCAGCACTGGCATATGTACAGAAAATACTAGATACTCAAAATGTTAATTCCTTGCCATTCAAAAACAGAAATATACTTTTTTTCTAGCTTGACCAGAGGTGCTATTCTTTTGAACTACAGCATTTTCACAGTTATTTTAAGTAAAACATAACTGTTCCTTGGGCTCCATAAAATACTGACTTTATTGGCTTTGCTTACTTTTAAGGGGAATATAAACAATTGTGATAGAGCCAATAATCTCAGCTCTTCCAAAGAATTAATATATCCAACAACTGCTTTCCTGAGCTGACCAGCGTTCACTTCCCCAGTGTGATGAAGGGAAAGGAGAAGATATGCCTGAAGCCCTTGCTAACAAGTGATCATCTGTAGAGGGCCCTTTAACAGACCTCTGACAAACTCTACCATTTATGTGAAGCCTACCTCTTCCTTTCACACTGCCTTCTTGTCCAGCAACCAAGCAGTTGTGGCTTCTGCAAGGTCGTTGTAATCAGCAGCCCACTTTCAGTGTTGTTTTCCCTGGAGGTGTCCTTCCTGGTTCTAGTCTTGTAAGTCTGGCACAGCCCTCTAAGCAGCCAGTGTCCCCTGCCTACATCGGGGGTATCTCACCCCTTTCTGATGAAGTGCTGCTTTTAATTGCCCTAAAGTCTTATGTTATTAATATAAGAGGCAACAAAAAGGATTTATTCTTTTTTGAGAATTGTAATGATGGCAGGTGACCTTCTTGGGGCTGTGTTAAGGACTATATGTTTGCATCTTCTCAAAAGTCATATGTTGAAGCCCTAATCACCACCTGGAGACTTAGCATGGCATTTGGAAGTAAGACCTTTGGGAGAAAATCGGATTTGGATGAGCTCATGGATGTAGAGCTCCCTTCTCCAACAATTAAATCAAATACCTTTAGAAAGGGAATGGAGTGACCAGAGTTCTTTCTCTCTGCCATGTGAGACAATAGTAAGAGGGCATTCCTCTGAAAACAAGGGAGAGAACCCTCAGATTGCAAACCAAGAAACTAGACCAGGAACCAAATGGACCAACACCTAGATGTTGGGTTTCCCAGCCCCAGATCTGCGAAAAATAAATATCTACTAAACTGCTCTATGGTACTTTTTGCTATAGCAGCCTGAACTAAGACAGGCTGTCTTTCTCTCTGGGACGTAGGTAGAGGAACTGTCTTATTTGCTTAAGGCTTGATAATCAGTGATTTCCTACCTGCTGATAAAAAAGCTCCTGACACTTTCTGCTCATCTCTGTCTGGAGTTGTTTCCTAAACTGTCCTGGATGTGATGCCTAGAACTGGGGCAGCTATTGGCTGACCCTGAGTGACGCTAGCCAGTGGCAAAGCTGACATACAGAGCATGACAGCGTGAGTCATATTCTAAAGAATATGAGAGTCCTAGATTATATCCCTATGCTGTCACTCCTGGAGTTTACCATACCTTTGAACTGCTAGATATATGCAAAAATAATATGTGCATTATTTATGCAATTTTGAATTGAGATTTTCTATTAATGGGAGCTGAAAACATTACTGATGAAGCTGGTTAGGTCAAGATTGGTTATTAGATAAATATGGCTATTTTCCTTTACCTACCTTCTTGTGTGAACTTGATGAAAAATATATTCTAATAATTATTGATTAAGCACCTGTGTGCTAAGGAACAGTGCTAGACAGTGGAGATACAATGGTAAATAAGAAATCTCTCTGCCCTAATGAAGCTTATCCCAGGGAAGAGCCAGTATTAGAAAAATAATTATGCACATAATTATTTCTCTTCAATTATAAGTGCTTTGAAGGAAAAGTTGGAGTGATAGAAGAGTAGATGTGGTAGTAACTGATTTAATGTATGTATTTGTCTGGAAAGATTTCCCTGAAGATGTAATATTTCATCTAAGATTTGAAGAAGAGGAAAATGTGGGCTCTAAGTATCAGGTTGTTCCAGACAGAGATAAAGTGGACACATGGAGTCCCTTAAAGACTAAAGATGAAAGAGAGTCATTCTGGCTGGAATAAAGTGAGAAGGAGGAGGGTTCACCCCATGATGTATGGAAGGGGCCTGTTAAGTAATTGTCACCTATGTAGGTTCAATTATAGTAGCTAATCCTTATCACTGTAATATGATGGGGATTGTGGGTTTCGTTAGTTACTAAGAATTATGTGGTAAAACTGAAAGTCGCTTCTAAGAGGTTTAGATGATTAATGAGTATAACATTCATGGATGATTATGAAGAAAGGGGAGACTGTGGGGGGAGCATTACCACTCCTTGAAACTTATGTCATCCTAAACTAGGCATGTTCAGGGTCACTGGCAGAACCATGATCCTGTGCCAGATGGACAGTGGGCAGAACAGAGACTTATGGACCCAGTGCCAGCTCCTTGTCCCGGATTTCTTGCCTTACTCTTTTTTTTTTTTTTTTGGTCTTTTTGCCATTTTCTTGGGCTGCACCCAAGCCATATGGAGGTTCCCAGGCTAGGGGTCGAATCGGAGCTGCAGCCACCGGCCTACGCCAGAGCCACATCTGCAACCCACACCACAGCTCATGGCAACGCCGGATCGTTAACCCACTGAGCAAGGCCAGGGATCAAACCCACAACCTCATGGTTCCTAGTCGGGTTCGTTAATCACTGTGCCACGACGGGAACTCCTCTTGCCTTATTCTTCAGCATCGGCTCTAACCTCACATCACAAGTCTATGGAGGGATGTGACTGCACATCAGGACAGAGCCGCCCATTGCTTTGTAAACTTTCCATGTAGATTATTGGTGATGATGACAATAATCCTTTCCTGCCTCAAAAATAGATCCTGCTTTCTAAGAGCTTGTGAGACCCAGGGGTATTACAAAAAAAAATGTTCTGATTATAAGCAGAAAGCAGTAGGAACCCCAGGAGGAGGGAGTGAAAGGGGAAGCTTAAAGGTGGAAGAGGGGGAGGGTCATGTTTATTTTGGAGATCTTTACCTATCAGAACATTTTTAAAAAATTCTTGGGCTGATAGCTACTATTCTAGGTTTAAGGTGTTGGCTGGTACCAATAATGTAAAGTGATGGAGTGTTAATTTTTAATAAATCCTCAGGAATAAATGCAAATAGCTCATCCATGAAGGATGACTGTTTCCTTCACTTATGAAGAGACCTTGATAATATATTAATGAGAAGCATAATGCTTACCCTTCAAGGGTGACGTGCTTCATATCTATGCAAAAGCCACATCACCCCACACTGAACTTTGGAAAATGTCCAAATGCCCTCCCTCCATCCTGGTTGTGTGCCTCTCATATCTGTTGTCTGGGTGCTTGCTCTGGTATTGCTTACACATAAATAATAATGTCTGGAGGTTAAAGAATCTAACCATGTTCTGCTGATTGATCAATTAATCAATTTCCATTGATTACTAGAATGTTCTCTTAATTCCATTATGATGTCTAAAGGGGAATCCATTGCAATTAAACAAAAAGACATTTGATAGTTTTTGTGGTAATTGAATTTGCAAATTTATTAGCTTTCAGTTGTTTATTTTCCAATATAAGTAATTAATATTTCATGTTACTCCTTTAAAAGAGAAAATGCTTATGAGATCATTTTAATTAAGGAGCAGATATTGGTTTGAAATGAAACCTCTAAAAGTCCTGAGTTTGTAAATGGGCGATACCTCCGTTATCAAATATGAGGCATTCTGATTGTATTTATATTTCTTAGAAACCTCATTCTCTGGCACAGAAAGCATATAGATCTGTACTTTGATGTCAGCTGAGAAAGAAGGCACTGTGGTATGAAGAAATAGTTAAATACAAGCTGAGATAATACCAGCTGCAGGAATAAAGAAGAACTATGTATGGTGGTCTCAAGATAGAGAATGATTCACTAGGATAAGGGCAGAGAGGATAAGAGAAGTCCTGGTGCTCAGGCAGAGGGTGGAGGAAAGGGATGCTGAATAGGTTAGGATAGGGATTGCTGGGAGCTCCAGTGGAAATCTTGGAAGAGGCACATCTGACTCAACAGAAAGGAGGGGGCTAGGCCTAGATTTTGGAGGTCTTCTAATGTGGACCATGGAGAAAGTCTTTCATCCTGTTCTGATTCGTGAGTGCCAAGGACCCTTAGAAAGTTACAGGATAGTAAATGGCCTATGGTCCTGGCTGATCAGAATTGATTCATTCAGAAAGAATAAGTGCAAGACATGGAGAGTGGAGTCGAGGGATGAACATCAGGTTCATGAGGCCAAAATAAGAAAGGAGTTCCCATCATGGCACAGTGGAAACAAATCCAACTAGGAACCATGAGGTTGTGGGTTCAGTCCCTGGCCTCACTCTGGGTTAAGGATCTGGGATTACTGTAAGCTGTGGTGTAGGTTGCAGATGTAGCTCGGATCTGGTGTTGCTGGGCTGGGGTGTAGGTGTGGTGGCTGTAGCTCCAATTTGACTCCTAGCCTGGGAACCTCCATATGCCACAGGTGCGGCTGTTGTTTTGGGAGGTAAGTGATCAGTTGAGTGGCCATAGGAGGTTAGCTCTTTAGAGGCAGAGTGTCCAGGCCTGTCTGCCATAGTATTTCCAGCACCTGGATCATTGCTTGGTGCATTATAAGTCCTCATAAATACATGTTAGTACAATATGAATGTGATCCACTGAAGAAATAGGACACAGGGAGTCATGGGGGAAGAGGGTCTGTCTTAATCCCCTTGAGCTGCTGTAATAGAATGACATAGAATTAGCAGAAGATGGGGGAGGGAGTTTTATAAACCACATAAACTTACGTCTCATAGTTCTGAAGGCTAAACTCCAAGGTCAGGATACTGGCAAGATTCAGTTCTGGGTATGGGGTAGGCCTTCTTCTGAGTTGCAGAACTTCTGATTTCTCACTTGTCTTCACGTGGTTGAAAGGGCAAGGGAGCTCTCTCAGACTTCTCTTGTAAGGGCACTAACCAAATTCAGGAGGGCTCCACCCTCATGACCTAATCTCTTCCAAAAGGCCCCGTCACCTGGGGATTAGGTTTCCACATAGGAATTTGGGGGAAACATGTGCAGACCATAGTAGGGTCAAAGTGAGTGTACACACAAGTAACTTTAAGTGGCTTTTTGTTTTATTTTATTTTATTTGATTACTTCCACAATTATCTTTAGTTTTCCCATTGTTCAGAATATGTCTTAAAGGGCAAGATTGTTTGATTTCTGCCCA
This sequence comes from Phacochoerus africanus, assembly GCF_016906955.1. Lineage (NCBI taxonomy): Eukaryota > Metazoa > Chordata > Mammalia > Artiodactyla > Suidae > Phacochoerus > Phacochoerus africanus. The sequence continues at coordinate 103,679,807 of NC_062545.1, forward strand.
TATCATTTCATGAAATTCCACAATTAGAAAATGTTTAGGATATGTGTGCTGTTATTACATACTGTAAAAATGAATTGGTTTTAACTGACCAGCTAACAAGTATTGGTGGCTGGTATGATACTGTCTTATTTTTATAGTACATTGAGGGTGAGGGAGAGGTACAGAGAGAGTAAGAGAGTTTTGCAATTTTGAAACTGTCTCTATTACAGGGAATAGGGTATGAGTTAAGGAGAAATGCTGTCAGATTCTACCAGGTCCTATATATTTCTGTATGGGGTCAACACTAATTACCTTGACTCTGAGTCCTCACATTAAAGCTCTTTTAGCACAAAGTTCAAGTGCTGCTTGTGATGTTTTATACTTTTTTATAAAGTAGTTTTATTCACAATGAACTGATGACTATTAAAAGGGCATTTTGAAGCACTATTTTTAAAATAAAAAAATTATTGATCACTGACATTTCTTCCATTTTGTTAGAACAAAGCATGATTCTTTCTTTTTATCTTTTTTTTTGTATTTTTAGGGCCACACCCATGGCATATGGAGGTTCCCAGGCTAGGGGTCTAATAGGAGCTGTAGCTGCTGGCCTACACCAGAGCCACAGCAACGTGGGATCTAAGCTGCATCTGCGACATACACCAGGCAATGCTGGATCCTTAACCCAAAGAGCGAGTCCAGGGATCAAACCTGCAACCTCATGGTTCCTAGTCAGATTCATTTCTGCTGCACCACAATAGGAACTCCCAAAGCAGGATACGTATCAGATAAAATCTTCCAGATGACACAGGATGATCACCTTGATCTTTAAAGATCCTTCCAAGCCTTAGATGCTTTTTTTTTTTGAAAATAAAAAAATATGATAAAATTATAATAATTTAATAATAAGTTGTGTTAAACATCAAAGAAGTAGCGTGGAAAATTGAAACACACTAAGATGTTCTGATTTCAGTTCTGGTCCTGTCTCATTAACTAGCTGGGTGACCTTGGCCAGGCACTTCAGCCTTATGGGTCTCACTTTCTTCACAAACTAAATTACAGACTTAAACTAGATAATCTTGCAGGTCTGAAAATTTAGGGATAGAGTTCATGACAGCATTGTCCAATAGAAATATATTTTATGAGCCACAGATAAAAAATTATGACATAAAGAAGAAGAAACAGATGAAGTTAATTTTAATAATATTCACTTTACTTAAATCAATATATCCAAATGTCAAAATTCAATCTAATTGAATTATTTTACATTATTTTTATTATAGTAGATTTTAGAAATCCAATGTATATTTTAGAGTATATTTCTGCTGACTAGCTACTTTTCAAATACTCAATAATCACATGTGTCCAGTAACTACCTATTAGACAACAAAAGCCTATAACATTCAACTAGAAAAACTTCTATTAAATGAGCAGAAGACTTTCTGAGCAACATGTGCATCAGATGAAAAATTTTTTTCATGGCATAATTAGGGAACTAAATCATTAATCATGACAGTGAGTTTGGCTGAGTTGTCTACAGTCTGGTAGATTTTGCCACATAGCATCAGCAGGTAGAATTTACTTTCTTTTAAGGTTCTCTTTTCTTGTGATTCACTTGATCCCTGGTTGTGGCTTGAGCTTTGCTTACAGTTCTGATTGCTTTTCTATGGGCCTCTGCCTGGAGTATGGTCACTACCAGCCTTGAAGAATCAGTGGTTTCAGCAGAGGTGGGTACAGTAAGCTCATCCCCTCCTTTCCCTGCTTCACTCTGAGGGTCTCCTCTGCCCATCCTTGAATCCTTCACTTACCCTAGGTGACACTGGAAGCAACTGCTGTATGAATTACACCTCACCAACAGCATGGGTGTACCTTGAGAAAATTAAACATGATGGTTGGAAACTGAGGATGGCACATATGTAGGACTAAATCAACTATATTCCAATAAAAATTATTGGAAAGTCTCCTCCTGAAATGATGGGAGTCATTAAAAAATAAAAGGTATATACTTGTAACAATAACAACAAAAAGTTAAATTATTTTAAAATTTAAAAAAAGGTCAAAGAGAAAAGGAAAACAAAATTTCCTCATTGTAGGGTTGGCAGGTGAAATACAGAATGCCTAGTTAAATTTGAATTTCAGGCAAATGACAATTTTTAGCATAAGTGTGTCCCAAATAGTGCTCAGGATACATTTATACTAAAAAAAAAACCTGATTAAAATTTGGGCATCTGTGTCCTTTTTTCTAAATATGGTATTCATTTTTCATTGATAGCCTCAGTTTCTGACGTCATTTCTCCTTAAAGTTCAAGTCCCTTGTTCAAACTCTTTAGTGTTTTTCTCATACTGTTCAGGAGCACCCTTCTATGCCATAGGTTTCATCCTCTGCTCAGTTATTTCTTCCACTAGTCTATGGATACAGCAGTACATACTTTCTAGAAAGATTTCTAGAGTCTAATATAATGATATAGGTTAGAGACCATCAATGACACTTTCAGTAGGCTTGGAGTTTGAGGTCTAGTCCCCTTTGGAGAAGTACCTCTCCCAGTGTGAGTTCAATATATGGCTGCTTCTTCCTGCCATCCTCCAGCCTCATGTGCTAGCCTTTTGAGAGAATTTTTTGAACAGCACATACAAACACACGCCCGCACACACACACATACACAGAGAAAACTGTAAACAATAATTCCATATATTGTGCAGTCTAAAATACATAATAAGGAAGGAAAACATAGCTTTCTAAATTCAACACACTCTGAAATGAAAAAAAGAATGTTGCTTTTATTTTGTTCAATGGTTTACCTTCTCCTTTCTTAGTCTCCAGATCTTAAAGTTACTCAGTGGCCAACCTAAACCTAAAAACAGTGTGCCTGGTGGTCTACCTGGTCTGGGCCCACTCCGGTACTGTCCTTCACAACTGCAGCTTCTTCTCTCTCAGCTCCTGCACCCCGCCATCTCATGTGCCTACACATACACTGAGGAAGTGGAAACATCTGTGGTTTAAGGTAACACCTCCTTCGTTTTTGTTCTGGTTCAACAAGAAAGTGTTGGTCATTTTACTCCCAAGTAGAGGGCCAAAGTCAGGTTAGCTTGTCTTTGGATGGGATCCAGGAAGTATTCCAGACAAAACTGAGGAGTAGAGAAGGCACTTTTGTCTTCCCTCTTAAACTCTTCATTTCTCCACATTCCTTCCACCCTGTGACTTCATGATTGCCACCCCTGAACACCCTTCTTTTCCCCATTAAGACTAGTCCCTGATAACATTATGTACATATAGTCACAGTGTTAGTGGATAAAGGTGTATAACAGGACTTTGCAAACTTATATATCATGGGTATATCATATACATCACTCTATTCATGCCTCTGTTTCTTCATCCTGATTGGAAAATCTTTGTGATCTGTTGAAACTCCTGAAATAATTTTGCTAATTAGTGAGAGTTGTGTCTCCTAAACCCCATGATGGCCTCATTTCCACCATGCCATGGGTGATTCCTGTCCCTGGCTGTCACTATTCCTGTACCTTGCCTATATAACTTTCCTGCATCTTCATCCAGATGCTTGACAGTATGATTTCCACCCAGCTTTCTGAACTTGCATTTATACTTTGGCATTCTTGAAATGCAGAGCTGCTCCTTTCCGCTTCAAATAGGATATGTTCTTCAAATATCATTTGCCAATAATTCTGCAAAGTCCCAGTGACATTCATGAACTTGTATGAATGTCACTGGGTTAAAAGTCTCAGGTTCAATTTGTTTATTACCCATACTTTTTTCATTGCTACAGGCACTCTGAGGTTGTCAGATTTACCATTTGATTTTCTTCCCTGTTATTTCTTTCTATGAAAGAAAGCATCTCCTCCATTGTTTCTTTTTTCCCCTACTTTATACCTAACAACCTCTAAGGGCAGCATTTTATAGTGCAAGCAGGGCATTTCCCCCTTCTTTTTTCAAATTTCTATTGAAATGTCTCTTTATCATGTTGGCAGCTCTCTTAAAAACATATTCTTCTGAGGCCCCATGTGATAAACTCTATTCCTTGCCAGGAGCTTTTCATTTTGGTGTCATAAGTCATGATCTAAAAAAAAAAAAAAAAAGCAAACCCCCCACCTTATCATTTTCTTTGGCACCATCTCTATAGCCTCTATAGTTTTCACATCTTAAAACTTTGAGTTGATGGAGTTCCTGTCATGGCTCAGCAGAAACAAATCCGCCTAGGAACCATGAGGTTGCAGGTTCAATCCCTGGCCTTGCGCAATGGTTTTAGGATCCTGTGTTGCCGTGACTCTTGGTGTAGGTCACAGACATGGCTCAGATCTGGAGTTGCTGTGGCTGTGGCATAGGCTGGTGGCTACAGCTCCTATTCGACCCCTAGCCTGGGAACTTCCATATGCCATGGGTGTGGCCCTAAAAAGAAAAAAGGCAAAAAACAAAAAAAAACTTTGACTTGATTCTGAAGTCTTGACTTTGAACTATAAAAGAGATGGAGGAGTTCCTGTCGTGGCTCAGTGGTTAACGAATCCGACTAAGAACCATGAGGTTGCAGGTTTGATCCCTGGCCTTACTCTGTGGGTTAAGGATCCGGCATTGCCGTGAGCTATGGTGTAGGTTGCAGATGTGGCTTGGATTCCGCGTTGCTGTGGCTCTGGTGTAGGCTGGCAGCTACAGCTCAGATTCTCCCCCTAGCCTGGGAACCTCCATCTGCTGTGGGAAGCAGCCCTAGAAAAGGCAAAAAGATTAAAAAAAGAGAGAGAGAGATGTAAATCTTACCTCTAGCCTTAAGCCCTTTTATTTTCAAACCTAACAATGTGTAGAAATGACACTTTTCCCATTTTTAATAGAATATTAAATTTCACATCATTAATGCAGATCTCTGTTGTAATGGTAATTTTTTCAAATAAATTGTAACATGAATCTGTCAAAATCATTGTGCACTATGAATGAGGTGTAGGTTCTGATGAGGAAGATCCGAGGCTAGGGTATGCTCATATGTGGAGTTAATCAAACCTAATCCCTAATTGAATCTAGTCTAGTTGATATTTTTGTAAAGTTCTAGAATTCTTCTTGAAAGATAACTTAAACCTTATTGATATTTGGGCTTAGATGTTAAGAAATATATTTGGTGGACATGATGGGGTAGTGGCCACAAAAGCAGCTTTGGGGGGAGGGGGAGGGGGAGATGGACAAATGAACCTCCATGGAGGAAAAGCCACGCAAGTGGAGAAAGTTCTTGGGCATGTGAGTAGGGTTGAGCAACTAGGCTTGAATGGTGGGAGAGAGATGTAGATTGTTCTATAGAACTAGGTAGAACAGAAGTTGTTACTAGATCATCTCACTTAGAAGCACTTATGTACCCAGGTAAGAAGGGGACTCTATGATAATACTAAAATAATCTAGTCATTATGGGACACAGAAATCTATGGGAATTAATGAAGGGGAATTTTTTTTGCCACTTGGAGGGATGTGTTAGCAGCTGAAATTCAGGGAAAGCAGTAATGGAGAGAAGCAATAAATAGCAACAGAAACAAACAAAAAAAGTATGTTAATGCCATCATGTGAACAGATCATTACTATTAAAGCTACAGGAGGAGGCAGAACACCATGCCACACAGAGCCACCTGAGGAAGCACCAGGGTTGGTTAGGAAGTGAAAGCAAGAGGAAGGCATGGTCACAAAATTTTATTATGATAGTGTGGGCATCCACATTTGGGTAGGAAGTCAAACATAAATGTTGGGGTTTATGTTTGAGGGTTCATAATAAGATTTTCATGAAGTTATGACAAGACAGGTTGAGTAAAAGTGTTGACAGCTTATTCCATTAACATGACCCTGAAACATTGATGTTAATGCATCAATTATAGAAGATTAAGAATGGCCATTATATGCATTAATGGTGCAAAATAAGTGTCTAACAAAACCCACTTTTGTGTTTTTGGAGAGAAAGCAGAAAATGAAAGGACTGAGAGGATATTATTAAAGTGGTCTTAGGGGGAACTGAGACCCTCTCGGTGTTCAGCTAAAGACAGAGAGAATATGTTGGTTACCCTTGAATTCATGCGAATTAACAGAGCCTTGATGAGATCTCCCATCTAATAAACATGTTTTACAGATTTGGGATTCCTGTTGGATCAGTACCTATCCTAACAGTGGAGGTATTCTGTTACTAACTCTATATAATGAAGTCATTTCTCCCCTAAAGACAAAGACGGAAGAAGGAAAAAAAATGATTTCTCTATAACTTGGTGAGCCTTTCCAGAGTATGCAAAAGCAGAAAGATGTTTCTTTTCTTCATAATAGGGTGAGCCATTCTTGCAGTGACATTATCTGAAAATTCATAGGTAGATTAAATCAGTTTAGATTGGCACATAATGAGGAATGAAATGAAAATATTTTCAGGGTAGAAGAATAAACATCAATACAGTGTCAAACATATGTATGTTAATGGAAATTAAAATTAAATTTAAAATATCAGTTTTAATGTATATAAACAAGTTATTTATAAAGCTAATGTAGAATAGTAAGTATCCAAGAATACCCATAGAAATTTTGGAAAATAAAATAAATACAGAGGTGCTATAGACTGAATGCTTACGTTCTTGTGTTGAAATTCTAACCCTTGATGTGGTGGTATTAGGATGTCGGATCTTTGGGAGATGACTAGGTCATGAGGATGGAACTCTCATGAATGAGATTAGTGCCAGCATAAGAAGAGACTTCAGAGAGCTCCCTTACCCCTTCCACTTCTGAGGACAGCAAGAAGACAGTTCTCTATGAACCAGGAAGTGAGTTCTCACTGGACACTGAATCTGATAGTGCCTCGGTCTTAGACTTCCCAGCCTCCAGAACTGTAAGAAATAAGTTGCTGCTGCTTATAAATCAAGTAATTTATAGTATTTTGGTATAGTAGCTTGAATAGAATAAGCCAGAGAGTGTAACCATCTTGAATATTAAAATATATTTTAAAGCCTGTGTAACTAAATGGAATGGGTTTTGTTTAGGAATAGATAAAAGATAAGGGCACAGAACCAAAATTCTTGAAATGGACAAAGTGCATTTAAAATTTTTATATGTAATAATGTAACATCACACATCAGTTGGGAAAATGTTGACTCTACACAAGGTGCTGGGACAATGAGATCACCATTTGAAAAAAAGATCTGTTTCTCACATGATACACTAAGTTCCAAATGACACTGTTATATAATTATAACAAAAAGGAAAAAAGAAGAAAACCTCCATGTTACCAAAAGAAAGTGTAAGCAGATACCTTTATAATTTGAGAGTGGGAAGATTTGAAAAAGCTTTATAAATATGATTGGTAGAGCTGCATTCTTTTTGGAAGATCTGGGAGGTGGGATTTTTTTCCTTGTATTTTCCATATTTTAGACATAAGCTGCATTCTTTGGCTCCTTTGCTCTATAGCTCTGATTTCCACTTTCAGCCTCACATCTTTTCCTCTGACCATAACTTTCCTGTCTCCCTCCTCACAAGGAAGCCTGTAATTAAATGGACAATCTTCCCATTTCAAGATTTTAAACTTTATCATATATATAAATTCTTTTTACCATGCACAGTGACATATTCACAGGTTCTGAGAATAGGACATAGACATCTTTGGAAGGTCATTATTCTGTCTACAAGTCTCCCCTCTGATCCCCAATGTTCTACATCAATCCCATATGCCAAATACATTTATCCTATTGCAAGGTCACTGAAAGTCTCAATTCATTATAGTATTAACTCAAAGTCCATATTTTCTTCTAAATCTCATCATCTCAAAGTCTTGAATTTCATCATTTAAATCAGGAAAGGAGAAACTCTGGATATGATTCCTACCAGGGAAATTTATTTCTCTTTTATCTGTGGACTGGTAAAACTAATAAACAGGGTATCTACTTCTAAAATACAATGATGGGACAGATACAAGATAACAGTTTTAGACTATCGTTTGAAAAGGGAGAAAATGGAAGGAAAGAGGGTGCCATCAATCCCAAGCAATTTTGAAATCCAACTCAGAAACCTCCATTAGGTTTGAAGACCTGGGAATAATCCTGTCTGTTTTAAAGCTGTGGCTTCTGGGCTCCAGGTCTTACTCTTAGAGTTATCCTTCCTTTTATAAGAATAGTAGTGCATATTTTTAGTGAAGTAGTTTTATCAGCCTGTTTTCTGCTTGTAGGAATTCCAACAGGAGATTTAAGTAGCTCTCTTTTATTTGCCCTTTCTCCCTTTTGTTCCAATCTGATAGTGTTTTTCTTGGTATAAAAGTCCCAAGAATCTTGTAGGTCTCCTATGTATGTCATGGAGATTCACTCTACCAGATGAGAGGCTCACCTATAGTATAACCTGGATGATCTCATCTCTCTTCTGTTTTCTGCTGAGTTGAGTGAGCGGCAGGATCCGTGAGTGACAAGCATAATTTTGTACGCATTCGGTAACATAGATTTCTAGTGCATTGTGGTTAGTGAAAGAAATTAGATTTGTTCATATGATTTTTTGAAAAGGCAAACCTATAGGGATGGGCAGTAAATCCATGCTTACCAAAAAATTCCTGGGCAGGAGAAGATTTGATTGGAGAGGAAAACAGGGAGGAATTGTGGAGAGGTGCTGATGGAACTGTTTTTCATCTTGATAGTTTTGGTGCTAATCCAGTCTATGCAATTGCCAAAACATATAGAACCGACCATCAGAGAAAGTAAAATTTACTGTATATAAATGAAAAACAAGTAACAAAGAACAACAACAATAAATAGAGAAGTGGAAGAAGGGGCATTTAGAGTTCATATTAGATTACTTCACATTCCTGAAAAGTTTTAGCAAGACAGAAAGTTAGTATGAGAGGAAAATAAGGTATTTGTCTTAGGAAAACATTATTTATAGTAATCCCTTTTCTCTCTGCCTGGTTCAGTCTTTCCAACGATGGTAGTGGATACTGTAGGGAAAATTTGGCAATCATGTTTGAAGTTGTGTGCAATGAGCTCAGCTTCAAAGCTGAACTTTTATTTCTGCAGCTTTAAAATAGATTTTCACAAAGCTAAGGTTAAAATCTCCATTTTAAATGTAGAGCATTTGTTGACATTTAGTTCATTAGTAATAGAATAATTTGAGCTTTATAGTATACATTATTTGAGGAAAAGGTCTGGTTCTGCCTCACTTTGATTTTCTCAAAGTTCTTATCACAATCCCCTGGTAATACTGCAAACCCTCAGTATATCCACCTTGACTGAATACATCTGTCAACAAACATTTTCTCTTAGAAATGCAAATATCCTACAGGCTTTGAGAATTTTTGTTCTTTTCTTCATACTGTTTTATATTTCATATGTTTTCTACAATAAGTGTGAATTAGTTTTATAATTAGAAAAAAGCAATAAAAGTTATTTTGCAAATGCAAACACATCTGGGAGGGCTGTTTCAACTTTATTGCTTTTCGTGCAACAATTGAGTTTCAGTTCCACAGAGGGAAAGAGTTTTGATTTGAGAAGGATTCAATAAATCATTTGAGCCCAAGGATTACTTTTGGGATGGAGCTTATAGTAGTGGAGAACAAGAGATCCTTGATGAGAGGTAGGACAGAGGTGCAGAAGGGGAGGTGGAAGGAAGGGGTCCAAAATGAACTTTCCTATGTTCAAATCATTTTTTTGGCACCACTAAATTCATAATAGGAAGAAATAATTTTGCCTTTTTCTCCTCCATTCAGACTGACCAGACTGACCTTGGGCAAAGGGATCCAAAAAACTTTGTATTTGCTAGAATATATGTTTCCCAAATCAGAGTCCAGAAGCTAAGGTCAGTTGGTGGGAAAATGAGAAAAATAACAGTGTAGAAATTTTTCATAGGTTGCTTACTCATTTAAAAAAAATCTTTTTTTGTGTGTGGGGGTTCCTGTTGTGGCTCAGTGGTAACCAACCCAACTAGTATCCATGAGGATGTGGGTTTGATCCCAGGCCTCGCTCATTGGGTTAAGGATCTGGTATTGCTGTGAGCTGTGGTGTAAGTCACAGATGTGGCTCAGATCTGGTATCACTGTGGCTGTGACATGAGATGGCAGCTGAAGCTCTGCTTCGACCCCAAGCTTTGGAACTTGCATATGCCATGGGTGCATATTTATATATATTTGTCTTTTTAGGGCTGCACCTGCAGCATACGGAATTTCCTGGGCTGGGGATAAAATCGGAATTGCACCTGAGGCCTATGCCACAGGCACAACAACTCTGGATCCAAGTCCTGAACACCACAGCATGGAGCAACCCTGGATACTTAACCCACTGACTGAGGCCAGGGATTGAACCCTCATCCTCATGGAAACTATCTTGGGTTCTTAACCTACATAAGTCACAATGGGAACTCCTAAAAAAATCTATTGATATGACCTTCTCTCCAAGTTTGGTGTGGATGTATTCTTTAGAACAAAATAATAATGGTGGATCCCAGTTAATCTTTAAAGACTTTTCTAGTCCAAGAAATTCAAAATATGAGCTCTGTTGCATTAGCATGTTAAGCTCCATGATGGTAGGGAGTATAATTTGGCTTCATGCCATCAGTGCCAAAACACTGTGCCTAGCACTGTGTATTGGACATTAAAGATTGCACTTGAATATCTTTTGACTTCTGACTACGGTAATTCAGCAGTGGTATGTGTTGTTCACAGCCTTGAATTAGGTTGGGCGCTAATCCCTTTGAATGATTCTTCAAGCAGTAGATTCCAAGTTGACAGAAATTTCCTAAGCAGTATGTTTACATGTTGCAGATTTCAATTATAATTCTGTAATATTCCATTTGGTGTAATTCTGACACTGCATTTTTCAAATATATATGTGTGTGTGTGTGTGTGTGTGTGTATTAGCTAATGTATAGTCTAACACATTCCAACAAGATGGAAGTTTCTGTGTCTAGTATAGCGAAGTGGCACATGGCAAATGTCTGAATTTTTCTTTTTTTTAGTGGATGAATGAATGTTCTACTTCTCTGCCATCTGCACAGTGGCAATCTCTTGGTTATATTACATCCTGTGGTGGCAGGTACATCTGGCATTGAGTAATCGTATTTCAGCCTTCTCTCTTACCCTTACTCCCACTTACCAAGTGCCTGCTGCTTTGATGCAAAATTGTCAAGCTGCTGTCTGATCTGAGTGTTAAAAGATAAGTTAAAATTAATTCCCAGGTGTGAGTGTTGAGGGCATGGAGGATGGAGGACAAGGGAAAATTCCAGAGTGGACATTGTATCAAATCTAATAGCACATGGTTCTGGGTTTTGTCTGCCAAATTGTTATCTCTGTCTGGGAGTATTTTCACTTTTCCAAGATACCTCTGGACAAAATGACTTAGTGTGTTTCCTTATTTTCTGTTGGTCTCTTTAGCATACTGAACCCTTTTGAAGGCTCAGACTACCTGTTACTTACATTGGTTCTGCAGAATTTTGCTCAAAGAAGCACTCAATGAATATTAATTGAATGAAGTCCATATGTAAGTTTCTCTAATACTAATAACAAAATATTTTGGTTATACTTTCCAGTTTGAAAAACTAATTTTCAGATTCACAATAACCCAGAGAAATGTAGAAGAGGTATTCTTCCTATTTTTACTGGTAAAACAAGAGAAAAAAAAAACTGAGCATCATGGCCTGAATGTGTGTGTCCTTTCAAAATTTTACATTTTGAAGCCCTAATATTCAAATGTGATGGTATTAAGAGGTGAGACCTTTGGGAGAAAATTGGTGTATATGAGGATCTGAGGATGGAGCCCACATGATGGGTGGAGCCCTTATAAAAAGAGGAAGAGACACAAGATCTTCCTCTTTCCATAATGTGAGGATGCAGTGAGAAGACAGCTATCTGCTAGCAGGAAGAGGGCTCTCCCCAAGAATGGCATCTGCCAGTGCCTAGATCTTAGCTATCCCAGCATCCAGAAATGTGATAAATAAGAGCTTGTTGCTTAAAATACCTGGTCTGTGGTCTTTTGATATAGCAGCCTGAACTAAGCCACTGAGTTTCAAAGACTTAAGGATAGTTCAAGATCATATAGTCGGGGCTTGAGTCTAAGACTCCTGATCTCAAGCCCAGTGCTCCTGGTATTTACTAATTTATTCATTCATTTATTCATTCACTCATTCTTTCAACAAGTATTTCTTAAATTCAACATTTTTCTCATGTCTTACATTTCTAAGCATCATATAGAGTGCATCTAGAAAGGTTAAGGAATGTAGTTCTCAGAAGGACCTACCATGGGGGGAGCAGCAGGGATTTGGGGATACCTAGAGCTGTTTATGGGAAAGAGCAGCCTGGAAAGGGAACATCATTAAAGGCATAAGTCAGAATGTATGAGGAGGGAAGATTTAGTCTGAGGGAAGTCATTTCAGGGAAGTATGAGGAAAAAGCCAAGAGAGATAAATCCAGTGCACAGTGTGGGTACCATTTCCAAGGTCTTTGCTAAAGCAGAAGAAGGGGTCCACACAAAGGTCTGGGGCCTCTAGGAAACAGAGCTGTGTAGGAATGAGCAGAAATACTTGCTCAGAGGGCCACAGATCTTTCAGGGTTTATTGCAAATGGAATTCTGGTAAAGCTTTCCTTTGGACATACTTAGCTATGCCATTGATCTAGGATAACCTGTGTTTATTTTATCCTAAGACTGAGAAGTAAATCAGTTTAGTGTGTGAAATTTCGTATGGTACTGCTTCCCCAGAATCACATACCAGTAATGACTGAGACAAAATTTAGATTTACTGAGTCTAGTCATGGACCAAAAATGCAGTTTGTTGAACAGCTTTACTATATTGGAAACTCAACAGAGATTCAAAATACCACCCTGATGGTCTTGTGATAAAATGATTATTGTCATTAAAAAAAAAACCTATTTCCTTCATTTGCACCATATTCTACTTTAAGAGCTGGTTGTGAAATTCACTTTTTTAGAACATAATAAATAAAAACTTTACTATTGCTTTTGCTCGAGTTTGAGAGAAGAAACTAATAACAGACATATGCCAGCATTGTGAGACAAAATTAAGTTATATATCACCAAGAGAGAAATTGCTTTTCTCTCTTTTGCTTTTTTCTCTTAAGCTGAAATCTGTGCAAATCTGGTTTCAGAGCTTCCATTCCATTTGGTGTTTGTAATTCTGCCATAAACCATTTGTCTGCTCCTAAACTCTACCCTCCATTTCCTTTATTTGGAATGGTGGTCTCTTAATGATAGAATGGCTAGCTGGCATCCCCAGACAATGTGTAATCAGGATGTGTGCTTGGACTTCCACAGTTTTAATGTCTGTAAAGACATGTAGTTCTTCCAATGAGTCAACATCATGGTCCACTATTTGAAGCCTGAGGGAAAAATGTAATTAATGCCTCACTGGACCATGGTGTCAAGCTTGGATAGACTGATGTTACATGGTATAAGAATCCCATGACATATCAGAAAGGACAGATGACCATTAAAAGGACCAATTTCCATTAAAACATTTGTTCTCATATCTGCTCAAGCTGCTAATATAAGAAGTGTTTTCCCTTTTCAAAGACTAGATAGAATCTATATTGGAAAAGAATATTTTTAGAATTCCCTAACCTTCTGGATAGATACAAGTTGCTAAGGTGTATTCTCATAGCTTCGTCATTTTCAGTCTCTCTGCATTCCTCTTTAAATTCATTCCTTTATTGACAGAAAATATTCTGTACTTGCCTCTTAGTATTTGGTTGATGTGGAAGTTAGGTTTCCGTTACTGTTATATGATCATATATACTTCACCCTATAGTAGGAGAACTTAAAGCAGTGACATTACACGTTTACTCATCATTTCACTATCCCTGAGAATCAATTCTAGGGAATGTATCATAGTTGACTTATTTATGTAGGAAGAAGCAGAGAAAATCACATTGCTTCAAATATGAGGAAGAAGCAGTGTTATTATGGAGCGAAATTCTAAGATAGGCTTTGTATAATGGAAAAAGGAAAAGTGAGACAAATGAATGGAGACATTCAAGTCATTGTGAAAGCCTGCTGGAAAATTACACCATTTGAAATTTTGTAAACCACCAAAACTGAAGGAGTTTGGAAAACTGGTGGTGACAGTCTTCTCTGACTATTTATCGACTGGAATAATTATTTAGCAGTTGGAATGATGAGAGCAGAAAACAGTCTAAGATTGTGATTAGCTGTGTGGCTTGACCAGGTAAACTTTCTTCTCTAATTCTCAGTTTCTTCCTTAGTAAAATGAATGCAACAGAAGCTATTTAAGGGACTAACACTCTGGCATTTTATTATCTATAGTTCTGTGAGCTTGCTGACTTTAGATATATGTAATTTTCATTTTTCCCCCGCTCCATTTGCTAAGGAAAATGGAAGTTAAATGAAGCAGGGGAAAGGAAAAGGAAAGGAATGTGGAAAACTGGAATGTCTGTTTTATATCCTAAAGGATCATGTGGTTAACTTGATTCAAAAGAATAAGCATTTTTGAGTGTCTTATATGCATTTAGCTAATAATATATTAAGGGCTCCAATAGGATTCAGAAGAAAAATATGGCCCAATCTTCTTCTTCTTCTTCTTCTTTTTTTTTTTTTTTTTTGCTTTTGAGGACCATACCCTTGGCATCAGGCTAGGGGTCAAACGAGAGCTGTAGCCACTGGCTTACACCACACCCACAGCAATGCAGGATTCGAGTTACATCTGCAACCTACGCCACAGCTCACGGAAACGACAGATCCTTAACCCACTGAGTGAGGCCAGGGATCAAACTCACAACCTCATGGTTACCAGTCAGATTCACTTCCACTGTGCCACAACAGGAACTCCCCAATCTTTATTTTTTATTTTTTTTTATAAAGAATAGTATAATTATAGTAAAACAAAATAGTTAAAGAAGAGTATAAGTCGCTAGGAAAATTCTAAATTAAATACAATCAAGCTCTAAGTTAGATTATCCAATAGATTTTTTTGTTAAAGATTTATTGGCCATTCCTTAGATTTATAGTAAAAGTATAGCTGGACCACGGTTTAGTCAGTGAAAGTGCCAGTGTTTTAGGTTCAAAATGATGGGAAATCAAGGGAGGGCAAGAACAAGTTTGCTACTTTGCTTTGATGTGTTTGTGAAAACAGCAACTTGAGCTTATTTCATCAGTGAAACCCACTTTAATTTTCTCCTTTGATTCATCCCCAACTCTGTGTCAGCCTCCCTTACCTCAGCCGCAAGTGAGTACATTTGTTGGAATTTCTGTATTGAAGACACACAGTAGCAACTTGATAACATTAGTTCTGTCATTTAGCCTCAGATAGATTCATCCAATTAAGGGCCTAAATTGCTCACACTATGGCTTACATGTTATTTATAGGATTGACATTATTTGCAATATGCAGAGAAGAGAGAATGAGGTTTACTATTTAGAGATTGGCTTATTTTTTCTCAGAATTGCTAGTAAATTAGTCCTTTAATTAATATCAGGTATGCATTAGCATTTTCATGTCGAAGAAAAATAAGTGGGGATCTCTTTCAAAGTGTAATTGGGAAAATCCTCAAGTCAGGTACTGAGGCTAGAGCTTGGTTCTTTGAAAATAAGCCAAAGAGAATATGAAATTCCAAGTTACAAAAAAAGTATCAGATATGCTGATAGAATGGGGGGGGTGGGTTAGGGGAGTGAGTGGGTGCTAGAGCACAGGATGACCTACTTCTGGAACTATCTTGTACATTAAGATTGTCCTATGTTATGCCACCAGATATACAGAACACTCAAAAATTCAGAAAGGCTTTGGGTAGCAGTTATTCATGTATCCCTAGAGAAGTAGACTATTCTATGTTGAAATGAAGGAGCCACAGAGAAGGATTTTATAGATGAGTATTGCAGATAAGAGAGGCAGTAACTTAATAAAGAGCAATGTAACAGACCCTGAAATTATTAAAATAAAATGGAGACCAGGCTTAAAAATCCCCAAGCAGGCAAAACCATTTAAGCCACATAAGCAAAAGTAAATCTAGCTTATTTCATGAACATAAGCAAAACTTAACTTAGGTTATCTAGTATAAATGCCTCTAATAATCACAAAAGAAACTTAAGTCATCTTCCTAAAGCAGTATAAGAATTGCTTTTAACCAATCCTCTGCTATCCAGAAACCTCCATTGAAATAACCAATCACTGTAAAGGTTAAACAACCTTCTCATTTTCATTTTATAAGCCACTCCATAATGTTGTTCCTCTGAGCTTCTTATTAGTTTTAGATTTGAAAACTCCCAGTTCACAAACTGTTCTTTGTGCAAAATAAACTCTTACTAAAAATTATTTTACTGGTCTGTTTTTAATATTTACTATTCCTGGATTTTTGACAACACACACACATATATTCTTTTTGAATTTAGCTGTCCCAAATTGCTACAATTGGCAGGGCAGCCCTACATGAATTTCAATTTCACAAGGGATTGTTTCATCTTATAGACATATAGATGCAATTAGTCTATAAATTGGATTAAGCCATTGCAGTTCTCTCCAAAATTTTAACTAGGAGACCAAAGGTGGTCAGTGATTTCTTGAGCTGAAAGGACTATTGAAGTCAAGGCTCCAATGTCTGTGAGGCAGCAGAAGATGTGGGTATTGATAACTCATTGCTGCAGTGAGGGATGCCTAGCAGATGCTGAGCAGGAGAAGAAGTAGCAGTGACAAAGGGCAAGAGTAAGAGGTAGACAGACAGTAACACCCTCGACTCATTTTCTAACTTTCTGATTCCCAACTTCAAGTTCCATGAAGCCTGGCTATGCTGAAGTTCAGGCTAAGACTCTCAATCTTTTTAATAGCCTCTTCCCATGGGTTTGCTTTTGCTAGCTGAGTACTCCTAACGGTCCTACCACATGCCTAAAAAAGGACACAGTGGGTTAGGGGTAGAGTTTGAACTTTTAAAACTTAACCAAAACTTGCTACTCTCCAGGCCAATGTTTTACCCACTGAACCTTACTACCCACTACCAAAAAATACTACCCAAAGCTAATTGCCTTTTATCTAAGATTTTTGATTATTTTATAACCTTTAGTAAGTTCACTTTTTCCATGGCAATTAAAAAACTCAAAAAGTATTAATAGCAAAATCTCACAGGGTCCAAAAATAGTATATTAGGTGATAGAGTTCAGACACTTATTTCTTCAATCAATAGGCTGTTTTTTAGTTTCAAGTCAGAAGCTTTACTACTTTCCCTTACTCTACTGAACCATTTCATGTTTCTTTTTTTCTTTTTTTTTAATTTACAAATAATTTCTCTAAACCTCTTACATTTTTACAGTCATTTTAATTTGGAAATAGACTACCAAGTGAACAAAGAAAGTTGCAAAGCAGCATGCATAGTATTTTTCCAAATGTCATTTGTAATTACCTCATTGCCTTACTGGTGCTTTTGTTGGTGTGTATATTCAGATTATTACTTAGAGGGACTTACTTTTAGCCGTTGAAAATCTCCCTTCAGTATTTCTTATAAGGTGGATCTGCTAGCAAGATCTTCTCTCAGTTTTTGTATCTTACTTTTGTATGTTTTTATTTCACCTTATTTTAAAGGTTAGTTTTGCTGAATGTAAGATTCTTGAATGAGAGTTTATTTTTTTCTTCTTTTAGCACTTCAGTCATTATTCTTCTGCCTCTGCCTCTCTGGTTTCTATTGTTTACAATTAGAAGTCAGTTACTAATCTTACTGGGAAAACTGTATATGATAAGCTATTTTCTCTTGTTGCTTTCAATATTTTCTCTTTGCCATTCAACATTTTAAGTACAATGGATGGATCTCTTTGCATTTTACCTACTTGGAGTTCACTGAGCTTTTGGATGTGTAGGTTGATTTTTTTCTTATGGGAGGTTTTTAGCCATTATTTCAATGATTTTTCTGACTCTCTCTATTCCCTTTGGTACCTCTTGTACCTGTGTGTTGGTGCATCAAGTGGTGTCCTACGTTTCTCTAAGGCTCTATTTCTTTTTTCTTCATTCTTTTATCCCTATGCTCTTCATATTGCAGGATCTGTATCAACCTATCCTTAAGTTCTCTGATTTTTTAAAAATATTTTCCAGTTCAATTCTACTGTTTGCCACTTTAGTAATTATTTTCATTTATTTGTTATATTTTCCAATGTCCATTTAGTTCTTTTTTATAATTTTGATGGTTTTGAGGGTTTTGTTCCATCAGAAATTGTCATTATACATTCTTTTATTCTTTTAAACATTGTTTTCATTATACATATTTATTATAGCTGCTTTGAAGTCTTTGCTAGATCCACCATCCAGGCCTTCTTAAAGTCTGTTTCCATTGGTTGTTTTTTTCTCTATGTATGTGTAACAGTTTCTTATTTCTCTTCATGTCTCATAATTATTGTTGAAAACTGGACATTTTAGATAGTATGTTACAACAACCTTAGACACTGATCGCCTCTCATCTGGGGCTTTATTTGTTTGTTTGTTTTTATTTGCTTTCTTATTTGTTTAATGAATTGATTACAGTATTTTAGTGAAGTCTATTTCCCCCACCTACAGTGTGAAGTTTCTCTGTTTTTCTTGATGACTAAGCCTTGGACATTCACACACTCTGGGGTAATGTTTATGGTTTTTGGAAGCCTCACTTTGTCTCTTTCCTTCTTAATCTATCTGCCTATGTTGGTATGGCATCCAAGGATCAGGTTCCACTAATTCTGACTGATTGTTCTATTGTTTTCAGCAATGTTCTTGGGCATAAAATTCACCACTGTCTTATCCAGCTAAAGCCAGACATCTTTTCTGAAATTACTTTTGAGACCAAACTTTCATATTTGTTCTGAACCCAAGAAGTATCTTTCTAGCTGGTCCCTCCTCCCCCAATGCTCTCTGGCTAACTGGTCTATGTTTTAGGTTATTGCTCTCTCAAAACTCTCAACTTCTGTGCTATAACTAGGACCTTGTTGATTATCCATCTTTATATATATATATATATATATATATATATATATATATATATATATAGTAGTTTGCATCTGTTAATCTCAGTCCTCCCCTCCTCCACACCCTACCCCTTGGCAACTACAATTCTGTTCCAATGAGTACATTCTTAATATAGTTTTACACCCTTTTTAATAATTTACATAATATCTACATATTTACTTACATTATTAGATGTAAAGAAAAACAAGTCAACTATTTAAAGAAAAAATTTACTTTTTTAAAAAAATAGGAGGAAGTATTATTTAATACCTTTTCAGAGGATATTTCTTTAATGACTAAAGTAATAGTTGATATTCAAAATTTTATATTATTTTTCATAAAAACAGATGCTTCCAATCAGCTTGAAGACATTTGAGAAGAGTTATTTCTCTTAAACTTTCAAACTCTCCTTTGCCATCAATTCTTTAACCCAGGCTTTGCAGCTTTTAGTCATGCCCCTGTCCAAAGTGGAATGATAATTGTTCTTTCCCTTTTCTTGACTGAGACTTCTTGAGGTCTCTGAGGTATTCCTGTTCATCTTTGGACTCCATGGCTTTCGTCAGGATTGTTGACTTGAAATAAAATTAATTCAGAGTTGTTAAGTGTCAAAAACTGATAAATCTGAAATTTTACCCTACCTACAAACTAACAATGTCATGGAGACTGGCAGAGGATTCACAATACTTAGGTGAAAAAAAAAAAGGCTGATTTATTCTCATAGCAATAGCCAGAGCCACTTTCTCACCATTTTGCTTTGGTTCCCAGAGCCCCAGTTCCCACAGGGCAACACCTGGAGAGTTGGGTGAATTTTGTATACACAGTCAATTACATTATACAAGAAGAATCCCATGTTTAGAAAACCCAAATATTTTATAATGGATAATCATCTTGCCTGATCTTTGCACCAGAGAGACATTATATTTATTCTATGGGACAATAAATAAACCTGCCTTTTGCTCCAGAGGGAGACATTATCTCTGTCTTTCGAGTTTGTTTGCTACACAAATATCCTTGAAAAAACAGTACAGAACAAAGCCAGCCAGTAGTGCTCATGCTTTCAACATGTACTAAATGTGAAAGACCCGTGGGGAATTGTCTCCAATAGTGTGAATCACTTAGGTGCAACATTTTTGCAGTGATAGGTCAAAAAGCAATAATCTGAAAATGGGAATTTCACTGTAAATGTAGTGTCTCATACAGGTGACATTTTCATATAATTGAAGCCTATACTTTCAGGTGCCAAAATTTGAAAGAATAAATACTTATGATGGAAACATTTCAAGAATATATAACAAATTATTGTGTCATCTTAAACAGATGGTAGAAATACTATAGACATTTATAAGTGCGCAGGTATGAAATGATAATTACAACCTGTTCTAACAGATCACAATGCTTTGGGGAGCTCCAACTGGTACTTGAGTAAAAGGCTCCCCTAGAGCAAATATGACAACAGTTTGGAGTGGGAATTGGCTAACTATCGAATCCATCTTGGTTGGTTAATACCTCAGAATCAAGAGTTGTTTAAGGACAATTCTTTATGGATTAAACCCAGGATACTACTTCTAAGAGTTAACGAATTCTAGGATCTTATTCCTCCTCTATGGAGTGGTAAAAATACATTTATAAAACATTAACCAATCTATGTCTTAAACATCACTAGCTTTAGTTAATGAAAAACCATTACTAACGCTTATTAAGTCAGACCCGCTAATTTCACCAATGAAAGCCCATTGCTAACATTTGGTGCCCTAAAAAGCAAAACCTCCAGCATGGATCACAGTAGATACAGATGGTTATGGTGGCTGGGTCTTTTTATTAAATGCTGGAAACTGAATTGTGATTAGGGTAAAAACTGTCCTTAGAATGTAGAATAAAACTCACCATTCCTAGACATGCATACTTACTGACTGCAGAGGCAAACACTATAAGATAATAGGCCTTATAATAAGGGGTTGCTGATGATTCCATTTTACAGCTGAGGGAACAGAGGCATAGAGAGGTTATTGAACTCAGAATCAGAAGGATGGGGGAAAGGCCGACTTAACTGAGTCAGCATCCAGTTTTGTTCTGGTCTGTAATTTACTGCTGGGTTCTGAAGCATTTTTAATTTTTTTCCCATATTCTGTTTCTACCGAGTAGTCAATTTCCCTTATTTACTTCTTTTATGAGTCTCCTTTTCTTGCTTTCAATGGTTAGCAAATTAAAATTCTCTGGGTGCTAAAAATCCAAATATGAGTTCTTGGAGTGTTTTGCTCTTAAGTAGAAGTCAATAGGACTGAATGAAAAGTAGCACCTGGCTTTGGTCCTGGGACCATCTGAAAGATGCGGCCAGGATTCCTAAAGGCTGTGAAAAATCTGTCCTCTCCATAAGTGATTTGTGACTGTGTTTAATTTTAAGGTTAACAAAGGAAGGAAAGGGAGCAGGTGATGGCTGGGTTGCTCTTGATGACTCTGGCTTCATTCGGAAGCACGTTTCTGTGGTGACTGGCTGGTATTGTGTAAGGATGATTATTAATTCCAACGATCAGCAGGGCCTGAGCCAGATTAATCTCCATATGGCAGAGGGACACAAGAGATCCGAGTGTAACCACTGATACATACAGGTCCCAACCTTATCTACATACTGGCACAGACCGTGTCAGTTTCTAACCCTTCTTTGGGAATATATCATTTGATTCATGTGTGAAAGATCAGTGAGGGAGGAATATAAATCCTACTTTTGTTCAGCCTTCTGGGCAGTTGGAGCCTGCTAATTTCTGCAATATGCATGATGTATAACAGAACAGCAACCTCTCGGATTTACAGTCTCTCCTTGAAGTCAAAATTAAGCAGGAGCCCATTTATTAACATTTCAAAGAGAGAGACCTATGTTCTGGTAGCCCTACAAGTTTAGAGAATTTTGAGGGGTTAAAAGCCCTTCTAAATCTCTTTACCCAAGTGGTTCACTGATGTGCATGTGTAAGCATAATGTGAGCACTGGAGAGTATGTTTTCAGTCTGTTCCCCTGGTATCTATATGGCTTAATTTTTCAC
Organism: Phacochoerus africanus; assembly: GCF_016906955.1. Lineage (NCBI taxonomy): Eukaryota > Metazoa > Chordata > Mammalia > Artiodactyla > Suidae > Phacochoerus > Phacochoerus africanus. Next base: position 103,701,713 of record NC_062545.1, read on the forward strand.
TTCAATCAGGTCCCTGGCTGAATGTCCTTTAAGGACATCCTTTCCCTGGCCACATTCTATGAAGCAGGACTCCCCTCATATCTTTCCAGGCCCTCTTACTTCCCTTATACCTTCTTTACGTACTTTCATGGACTCTATCCCTACCCAATACTTATCTATATGCTAGCTGACTGGCTGACTTCCTACTTAGAATTTAAGCTCACTGAGAGCAAGGACTTTGTTTTACTCATGATTTCATGCATTCTTAGAGCCTAGAACAGTTGCCTGGCACACAGTAGGCATTCAGAGAATTTTCAAAAAAGGAAAATTAAATGAAATGTTTATAAAGTTTCTTCTCCTCTTCCCCATGGCAACGGAAATGGCAAAAATGTAGTTCAGATCATTGGACATTCAAAGTAAAAGACTTTAATTTGCACAGTGCTGTTGGCAAAGAATATTTCATTGAACTGCCATTAGCCCTTGTCCTGGAATGACTCCATGCTGTTGAATTGCAGATATTTCATTGTTTTCACTCGGAAGAAGCAATGAAATTGTGCTTTAGAAACAATTTTTTTTCTTTTTTTAAATGTGCAATTTGTTATCTATAGAATAACTAGATTATCCTTAATAGCAAGACATGAGTAATAAGCATTTTGATTAAGACAAGTTGGAGAAAAGCCAAAAGCTAATAAAAGAAAAAATAGTGTGGCCTCCTCTAATTAAGTAAACTGACTACATAATGAGAAAAAAACATTTAACTTAGTTATCAGTGGCCCCAAAATGAAGCATTCATGACGTTTATTACTGTAAAACTGCAGAACCTAAAATTAGTTATTCAGTTATTTTTCCTTAAAGCTTAATTTAACCAGTAGCCATAATGATACAGAAAACCTTTCGGGGGAAAAAACAAGTTTATTATGAAAAAGCCAGGTGGGATGTGCCCAATAGCTCCTAGATATTGCTAATGTTAGCAAACACTCATATTTCAAAATATGCTGTGGTCCAGAGCCACCAGCCTTAATGAAATAATCTATTTTAAGTCTGCAGAAATGAAAGCAAAATTTTTACTTGGCCAAAATTCACAGCTGAATTCTAGCTGTTGAGTAGGACAAGGGTTTCCTGCCTTTACACTTCATATTTGCATCTGTGGTGTGGTAAAGTCCAAGGTGAGGCAGATATTTAGACAACCTATTAGCCATGGGAGAGTGTACACAACTTGGATCACCCACACTTCAAAAGACCATTGTCAAAGGTGATTTCTGAAGAGGATTCTAATTTGTCCAAATTCACTTTGTTTTTCTCTCTCTTGTGAAAAGTCTTCCCTCGCCCTTAATTTCTTGTTTAGTCTTCAACACACCTAACAGTCCTACTCCAACTCTCATCTTTATGGCCCAATTCACTTCTGCTTCTCTCAGGAAGCTGTGCTTGGCTACTCCAGTTAAGCCTGAATTCTCACTGGCATATAAGACTATGATGATGATGATAAATATTTATTGAATTCTTAGAGTGTTCCAGAACTGCAGTTTACTTATGTTATGTCATGCAACCCTCTCAATACCCTGTGAGGTAAATACTACTATTATCTATGTTCTTGGGCATGATGGTTAGAAGGATTAGTTAACACCTGAGACCATATGGTCTATAGAGGTGAGGTATGTGGTCAAACCCAGTTCCACTACACAGAACTTAATTCCATGCTACCTTATAGTTACTGTTGTTACATGTCTTATTTTGCCTGCCACACTAGATTGTAGAGTCGTGTAAGACAGGAGACTCCCCTTTATTTCTTTGATACACAGCTTAGAGATTTTGATGATCATGAAGTGGACCTTACTTAGCAGCTGCTGATTGTTTGATACAACAGTCTAAGACCACTTCCTCTTTCAGAATCCCAGAGGAGAGAGATGACTGTCACTTCTTGTTGATTGTTTCCTTGTTTTCCTATACTTGAGAGTCTCTTGAGACAGATTCTGTGCTAACAGAGATGAGTCGTTTATTCACTCCAACCTGACTTAAGGTACTGCTTTCTCTCAGTGACATAATGGCTAGGCTAGATAATGCCTGTTCCTTTATCTCTTTCTCATAGAAACTGCTTAAGATAGCTTTAGTCTGCCACAAGACTGATCTGACAGCCCATTTGTTGCTCTACAATCAGTCATAGAATATCTGAGCTCAGAATGATGGAGAGGAACATCTAATTTATGTTCCCCTTATAGAAAAGGAAACTGAGATTACTTGGCCAATAATTGGTCCCTGGATTCTTCCTCCTCACCATTATTGAGCTGCTGCAAAAGCCAAAAAGAATGCTGAGTGAAGGCTTATCCTTGACCCTGGGATCTAGGGTCCTATGCAAATAAAACATTAGTAAAGCATGGTAATAGGCTATTTTTTGAGTTCTTAGAAGGCAGAGAATACTCATTGTCAACATAGGGTAGTCAGGAAAATCTTCTCAGAGGAAAGATATAGCTGAGTTGGGAATTAAAAGTTGTGAAAGGTTTTGACAAAAGGAAAAGATGGAAAGGGGTTCTAGACTGGAGCAGTTTAGAAGAGGTAAAGTCAAACCAATTGCTTGGGAGATCAGAGTATTTGATGGGGAACACCTCTTGCAAGAGTGGGGAGAGTATTCCCTCTGCCAGAGATTCATGCACCCAGAGAAACAAGCCTAAGAAATTTGACAAATGGAAATTATGAAGAATTTTGAGCATGAAGGTGATGTGATAGAAGTGCTTCATGAAAATTTATCTAATTGTGGTTTGCAAGTTAAAGTTGAGTGGGATGGAACTGGAAGCAGGCCAATCAATTTAGAGGCAACTCAGGATGCTTTTGGGTCTGTTTACTTCAGAGTTCCCACACATTATAATGAAGTCATTTGGGACCTGATGACTCAGAGAAATGAGATTTAATTTTTGATATGAATGTTTTACTGCTTACTGCAGGGAGGGCTTTTTATGGGGGAGGTGTGCTAGACCTGGAGATGCTTGGATTCCCCTTCAAGGAAGGACTTTATGCTCAAGTGGAGAGAGTTGGATCAGCAGACAACCTCCAGCTCTCAGTGTGGTTAGGGTCTGTCTCTATGCTTAGGAGTTACTCAGGGTATGCCTTTAGTAAATTAAGCTGGTAATTTCTGCCTGATTCTGATGGACAGAACTTTCTCTAGGGCTCCCAACTGGGTAAGCTGCAGCTTTGTGGGAACTTCACTGAAGGTCATTTCTTCCCTTTCTTCAGTTCTGATTCCATTCCTTCCCTTTAATAAGTGTTAATCCCTAACAAGTTTATTTCTACAAAACTCAATCATGGCATTCATTTCCAGAGAACCCAACTTGTGACAAAAATGTGGACAAGGACACAGATCAAGAGGACGGAATCCATAGCTGTGTGTATGATATTGAAGCATATATTGGTGATATGTTTCTATTTTATACTTGGGAGGTGTTTAGGGTTAACAATCTGATTGAAAAGAAAGTTGGGGTATTGTTCAAATCTGCTCTTTCATAGCCCTTATATAGGATTACTAAAAGAATAATTTCCACATTGAACAAATGCTAGTGGGTAATAGATCATGCTGATGAGTCTATGGAAATAGGGTTATTGGTATTGTAGCCTTCCTCAACCCTAAGTCACTTCTTGGTATTACTATGAATTTCTTTTCCATTCCTTTAAATGATGGGAGCTACTTTTGTTATTATTCTTTGTAAAATAAGGATGAGCTACATTATTATGCTCTGTATCAAGCAATTCCAAAATTTTAGTACCTAAGAACAATGGAGGTTCAGTTCTTTCATGTTATAGGTGCTCCAGGCAGGTGTCCTGAAGACTCTTGCTTTGTCCATGTTCCAGGGCCCAGGATTTTGTAGGGCAAACTTATACTGCTAAAGACTTCTTCATCCAATTATTTTTGCTATACTCCATGCTGGTGGCCATGGTAGAGGGAAAAAGAGAGTTCTTAAATATTTCACTTTCAAATAATATGCTCTACCCATTTTCTTTTTATTGGGTTGTTTTTCAAAGAATACATGTGGATGCCCAAAAAACTCATGAAAATATTCTCAACATCACTTATTTTTAGGTAAATGCAAATCAAACTACTATGGGGTACCACTTTGCATCAGCCAGAATGGCCATCATCAAAAAGTCTACAAATAATGAATGCTGGAGAGGGTGTGGAGAAAAGGGAACCCTCTTACACTGTTGGTGGGACTGTACATTGTACAACCACTGTGGAAAACAGTAGGGATGTTCCTCAAAAAACTAAAAATAGAAAAATAGAATAGACCTAGCAAGCCCACTCCTGGGCACCTAATTCAGAAAAAAAAAAAAAACATAATTTGAAAACATACATGTACCCCAGTATTGCAGCATTATTTATAATAGCCAAGACATGGAAGCAACTTAAATGTCCATCAACAGAAGAATGGATAAAGAAGATGTAGTACATATATACAATGGAATATTACTCAGCCATAAAAAATGAATGAAATAATGCCATTGGCAGCAACATGGATGGGTGTAGAAACTATGATACTAAGTGAAGTTAGTCAGACAATGAAAGACAAATATCATATGATATCATCTATATGTGTAATCTAAAAAAAAGGGTACATATGAACTTATTTGCAGAACAGATCAGACTCAAAAACTTTGAAAAACTGATGGTTACCAAAGTGGACAAGTGGGCTGGGGTGAGAAGGATGGACTAGGGGTTTGGGACTGGACTATGCACACAGAGGTATATGGAATGATTGGGCAATGGAGACCTGCTGTATAGCACAGAGAACTCTACGCAGTATTCTGTGATAATCTATATTGGAAAAGAATCTTAGGATGGATATGTATATATGTATGACTGGGTCACTTTGTTGTACAGAAGAAATTATCACAGCCTTGTAAATAACAATACTTCAGTAACACTTTAAAAAAGCAAATTAAATATTTTAGCTCAGAAGTGGCACACATGACTTCTAGTCACACTTACCAGACAGAAGTATTCACATGGACTCCACCTAGGAAATGCAATCCTATTTGGTGAAAACCACAGAAAACTAAAAGATTTTCATTTTCTCTGTCCTCTCTAATAGCCTACTTCTATTATTCTCCACTTAACTGCCTGAACTTTAAACCTGCCAGCACTCCCATGGACACTGCTGAGGATCTTTAATATCACAGAGATGAGACTTCCCTTCCCGCCTAATAGGATTGTGTGTGTGTGTGTGTGTGTGTGTGTGTGTGTGTGTCTGTGTGTGGGGTGACATTCTTTACAATACAAAGTGGGTCAAAGAAGACCATTTCCTTGTAGAATTAAGTTAGATGTTTTCAGACCAACACAAAATGGAGGGAGGGAGAGATTTGAGAAGAGAGGAAAAGATATAATGGAAATCCTATTTTGACATTCATTATAATGTCACTCCTACAGCAAAATTACCATGTATCCCTGACAAAGATGAAAGGTTTTACTCCTGCTGGTTATCAGCAACAACTCCTCCCATTAACCATTCATCTCACCACTTACACAGTCATTTATCCAAATGTATATGTAAAGTTAAAAATAAATAAAAGAACTAATCCATAAGGGAACAGGGCCATAGTCAGGTAAGGGGATGGGATGGGAGAAATGCTAGGAAAAAAATGAAAAGTAATATTAAACTCATATTTCACAAGGCACAGGAAAGGGATTTTTTCATTAGCTCATTCCTCCCATTATCTTTCTAGAAGACATTCCAATATTCACTTTCACAAAGACAGTTTTTAAAGGTTCACCTTGTTTCTTGCTTAAGTGTAGGTTCATATATCTAGAGAATAATGCAGGTTTTCTGGAAATGTTCACTTTTACCTATAATGTTGACTCTAGCAAAGGATTCAAAGTTAATTCTTCAAAAGGCAGTTACCAAAATGCCTTCAGCATCACTGAGGATAGAAGCACAGTGAAAATATCTGAATTGCAATTAGAATACTTAGGCCAGAGAAATGTAAGTGTTTCTTGACTATAAAGATTACTGCACACTGGACAAGTTTATGGTAATGGTAACTACCATGCTTTGTGTGCCTCTGCTTACTATATTTCTAACACTGGTTTGAGTAAATTATTTCTAGTCTTCACAATGACTCCATGATGTGGGCATACATTAGTATCTCAATGTTCAATTAAGAAGACTCAGAAAGTTTAAATAACTTGCCCAAGCCTACACAGAAAAAAATAGCAGGGAACAAGATGCAAATGCAGGTCTGAGAAAGCCTCACATATTTGTTGAATTGGGTAGTGATGCTGATGATGATGATGGTATAGCAATAACGACAATAGAGAATAATAATTGAGCACTTCATATATACCTGTCTCTCTTATAAGCACTATTGATGTATCAACTCATTTAACCCTCAAAAAATCCATCCTAATATTCTAATGAACACACCATTTCATAGATGAAGAAGTTGATATGAAACTATGAGACATTAAGTTAGTGGTGTTAAAAATAGCCAATGCTGATTTTGATTAGTCGTAACTCCCTGTAACTTAGCATGAGGCAGATGTGCAGAACCATTGTTCTTGCCACCCATTTGTCCTTTTTGTGGTCCAGTGGCAGTATCATGAGCCACAGGATGTTGTGAAGGATGATCGTTAAGCATGTGAACTCTGGAGCTAGACTGTCTGAGTTCTAATATAGCTGAATGGATTTCAGGAAAAGTCCCCGTATCAGTTTCCTAGAGCTGCCAAAACAGTTTACTGCAAACTGGCTTCAAACAACAGAAATTTATTGTCTCACAGTTCAGAAGGCCAGAAATCTAAAATCAAGGTGTAGGCAGAACTTACTCCTAAATGAAGTTGCTAAGGAAGAATCTGTTGCTGGTTTCTCTCTTAGCTTCTTGTGGTTGCTGACAGTCTTGGTCTCCTCTGATTTGCAGACACATGGCTTGAATCTTTGCCTCTGTCTTCACATGGCATCCTTCATGTGCCTTTGTGGTTCCAAATGTTCTTCTCCTAATATAGACACCAGTCATTGTACATGGGGCCCATCTTGACCTGCTATGACTTCATCATAACTGGATTGTGTCTGTAGAGATTGTCTTTCCAAATAGGGCCGCATTCACAGGTTCTGGCGGACATGAATTTTGAGGGATATACTATTTAACCTAGCACTATACCTAAAAGTATCTAAGTTATTTTCATGAGTAAAATGATGGTAAAAATTACACCTATGTCATAGGTATGCTGTAAGACAATACATATGAAAAAAAAATTAACAGAGTTTAGCACAAAACAAATATTATTCAAGTGTTAACTATTTTAATTACATTACAAACTGCTACTCAAAAGGTGACATCTGGAGTTCCCTGGTGGCCTAGTGGGTTAAAGATCCCATACTATCACTGCTGTGGCATGGGGTCAGTCCGTGGCTCAGGAATGTCTGCATGCCACAGGCATGGCTAAAAGTAAATGCCTGAACAAAAAATAAAAAATAAAAGTGGATGTTAACAAGTGTTGGTGAGGATGTGCGAAAATCAGAACAGTGATAACAATGCTAATTAAATTGTAAAATAATGCTCTAAAAAAAGAAAGAAAGAAAAAGAGACCTGACAGGATAAATAATCAAGAGTTCTGTTGGGCCTTATCCTGCTAAAAATAGGTATGTGCTTTGCAGCAACATGGATAGAACTAAAGATGATCATATTAATTGGAGTAAGCCAGTCAGAGAAGTACAAATATCATATATGATTACCAATATGTGGAACCTAAAAAAATGATACACATGAACTTATTTACAAAATAGAAATAAACCCACAGACATAGAAAACAAATGTATGGTTACTAAAAGGATGTAGTGTAGGAGGGATAAATTAGGGGTTTGGGATTTATATATGCATGCAACTATACGTAAAATAGGTAAACAACAAGGACCACTATATAGCACAGGAAACTACACTCAATATCTTTTTTTTTTTTTTTGGTCTTTTTGCCATTTCTTGGGCCGCTCCCATGGCATATGGGAGGGTCCCAGGTTAGGGGTCTAATCAGAGCTGTAGCTGCCGGCCTACACCAGAGCCACAGCAATGCGGGATCCGAGCCGTGTCTGCAACCTACACCACAGCTCACGGCAATGCCAAGTCAATAACCTACTGAGCAAGGGCAGGGATTGAACCCGCAACCTAATGGTTCCTAGTCAGATTCGTTAACCACTGCGCCACGACGGTAACTCCCTACACTCAATATCTTGTAACAACCTATAATGGAAGAAAACGTGCAAAAAATACATAACTAAATATCCCTTTGTTATACACCTTTGCTAACAACATTGTAAATCAACTATGCTTCAATAACAAATTATTATAAAAAGAGAAACCAAAAGAAGTATGAGCATTTTCCCCTAGCCTTTGTAATTTTCTGTAAATTAATAGAGCTGATGGCTAAAACTCATGCTTATAGAACTTGGTTTCATTGCAGCAAGGCAGGCTTTGATCCCAATCAATACAACAACAGAGTAAGATCAATATACAAGTCATTCTTTACATAGTGAGGTAAAAAATACTGGATTTTATTCCATACCATTTTGGTGGGAGAGTGTTCCCCTTTCCTTTCCTTTAGCTCATCATCTTTCCTCTTTTCCCTGTCAATATTTTGCATCTAGTAAATTATGTGTAGATTATTAAAGGGAGCTTTTCCCACCACCCAAGTATAAGAAATTATCAGATTCATGCAGCAAATAAGTGAATTGACACAACTGCATCTGCTCCCATGAGTGAGATGAGATTTCACTTTAGGACTTGCTAGCTACATGGCCATGAAACAAATTAAAATAAGATTACCTGACAGTGTAGAGGTTTCTATGTTTTAAAAATCCTGTAGTCAGCTGTTGAGTCTGCTTAGTATCTCCTTGTAAGCCCAATGAATGATATCACTAGACTGAAGCAATGTTTATTTTCAGTCATAGCTCTTGGAACTGGAGGGTGCCTTAAAGTATCCAGGGCCATCCCCTTGCTTTACCATTGAGGCAGTAGTTATCTGCTTGGGTTGGTAATGGGCTGTGACATATGATACACTTCATTTCTCCCCTGGCTAACCACCCCCTCCACGATTCCATTCCATTCTTAAAACTCCCAATTTGTAGCACCTGAATATGCAGGAGTGATTTTTGGAAGCAAAAGTTTCATTCCACAGAAAAAAGGTAAATCCACAAAAAATGAAAACAAGACCCCCCCCACGCTTATTAATTATACTCAATGGCACAGTGTTCTTAAAAATTTAGATATAGCTAAATCTTGCTGAACTGCAGTTCTTTTGGGTTGACATCAATTAAATTTTTCAAGCTTAGAAAAATGGCTGTGCAAGCTCTCATTTTGCTCAAGGACTCTTTCTTTTCAATATTTCTTTTGGCAGCACTTCCACAAATAATTTTAAAAATTAATTTTGCTTTGCTATATTTGAATTTTAATGACTACATATTTTGTTAGGATTCCCCTTGACCCTAGCCAGGCACTGTGAGGGTATTTATTTGCTCATGAAGTCCTCCCAAAGAATTTGCATCCATAGTAGTCCTTCCTGGGGTAAGTAAATGGGTGTTCCATTTAGACTCTATCTAAAAAGAGTTTGTGATATGATCACGACGAGTCAAACTGACAGTAATAGAAAAAGAAATAGAGGATAATAAGAAAGAGGCTACAGTGAAATGCTCTATCTTCTTTCTTTCCTGAGAGCATGTGCTGTTTGCTTTGAGATTAAAAAAAAAAAAAAGTTCTGCTAGGCTCTGGAAGGGTTTAATATGACCTTAAATCAACCTCTGAGGTTAGGATAAGTTTTGTTTGTGTTTGTCTTGGGCTCCTTGGACCATCATATCTTCACCAGTTAAATAAGGTTTTGGGGCCCAGAGACATTTAAGCTTCTTCTGGCTTTGAGATTCAGAGTCTTTACATTTCCATAATGAAGTTGCTATTGCCCAAAGAGTTTGAGGCACTTTGTGAGTCTGCTTTTTTAACTGAGCTAGGAAAAAAACAAAAACAAAAAAACAAAAACCCAAACCAAACAAAATAACAGATAAGCATATTTGTTTGCTTAAATGGAAGTGGTGAGCCATTTCCACTGGTGAGCCAGGTGCTGTAAACCTCCCATTAAACTTATATTATATTATAAAAAATAACTTACACTAATCTTGAAATCAAAGGATTTGGGTCCAAACTCTTGCTTAGCTATTTCTTGGGAGTCTCCTACTCTTTGTATATCTTACTTTCCTTAACTGTGAAATGAGACTAGCAATACCTTCCTTAATCACTATTTAGATATTTATGATGAGCCAGGGAAATTTGTACTTGAAAGTTATTTTCAATCTATAGATTGTTCTAAGCTGAACCTTCTGCCCTAGGGATTTCTAGGTCATAAAGAACACCTGTTTCCTTTTAAGAAAGAAAATCAAATTTCATTTTGTTCCCTTCAACAAATCCTAGACACCCTAGCACTCTACAGAGGATTACACGCTACACAGTATTTTAGGAAGCATTTTAAAAAGTATCAGAAACATCATGCACCTTCATGTCTGGAGTGCGTGTATCATTTCCAGTTACCTTTTCATAAGCACTGTTTCCAACCTTAGATAGTTCCTAGAAAGAGATTCTGGATCATTCTCTTCTTATTCTTGGCCATCAGTGCTTGGTGCTTCTTTCTGAAAATTCTTTTTTTTAATTTATTTTTATTTTTTATTTTATTTTTTTTCCATTATACCTAGTTTACAGTGTTCTGTCAATTTTCTACTGTATAGCATGGTGACCCAGTTACATATACAGGTATACATTCTTTTTCATCACGTTATCATTATCATAACTGACCAGATATAGTTCCAGTGCTACACAGCAGGATCTCATTGTCAATCCATCCCAAAAGCAATAGTCTGCATCTGTTAACCCCCAGCTCCCCATCCATCCCACACCCCACCCCCTTTGACAAACACAAGTCTGTTCTCCATGTCCATGATTTTTTTTTCTATGGAAAGGTTCATTTGTGCCATATATGAGATTCCAGATATAAGTGATATCATATGGTATTTGTCTTTCTCTTTCTGACTTACTTTACTTAGTATGAGAGTCTCTAGTTCCATCCATGTTGCTACAAATGGCATTATTTTGTTATTTTTTATGGCTGAACAGTATTCCATTGGGTATATATACCACTTCTTCTTAATCCAATCATCTGTAGATGGAAATTTAGGTTGTTCCCATGTCTTGGCTATTGTGAATAGTGCTGCAATGCACATTCAGGTGCATGTGTCTTTTTCAAGGAAAGTATTGTCCAGATATATGCCCAAGAGTGGGATTTATGGGTCATATGGTAGTTCTATGTATAGTTTTCTAAGGTACCTCCATACTGTTCTCCATAATGGCTGTAACAGTTTACATTCCCACCAACAATCAGGAGGGTTCCCTTTTCTCCACACCCCCTCCAGCATTGTTATTTGTGGACTTATTAATGAGGGCCATTCTGACTGTTGTGAGGTGGTATCTCATGGTAGTTTTGATTTGCATTTCTCTAATAATCAGGGATGTTGAGGATTTTTTCATGAGCTGGTTGGGCATCTGTGTATCTTCCTTGGAGAAATGTCTATTCAGATCTTTTGCCCATTTTTACATTTGGTTCTTGGCTTTTTTGCTGTTGAGTTGTATAAGTTGTTTATATATATTAGAGATGAAGCCCTTGTCAGTTGCATCATTTGACACTATTTTCTCCCATTCTGTAAGTTGTCTTTTTGTTTTCTTTTTTTTTCCTTTGCTGTGTGAAAATTTGCCAATTCTGATATCTCCTCTGGTTTAAGAACTCTCTTAACTTTTCACATGTCTTTAAGAGAATATCTAATTTACTCAAATTTTACTCCTTCATTTAATAAAAATAGTATTGAGTATTACTATATATTGGTGCTTTTAATCCCAAGAGTAGAGTTGTGAACTTGCCAAACTCTGGTCCCCATGGACCTTAGAAATGATAAAAGAGCATCTTCTGAAATATCTTAACTCTTTAGGACCTCTTGAGTCAGTTCTTAGGGTACCTCAGGAAAGCATCTTCTTTCCGTTACTTTAAAAATACTTTTTTCAAAATTTTTCTTCTGAGAAAATTGTGAAAATCTTCTGCATAAGGAATATTCCTCCTTAGCTTTCTTTTATTCTCTAGAAGGAACTTTCTTATAGACTCAGGAAATAGCTATTTTTTTCAGAGTTATGCAGTTAGCATAGTGTGGAGACCTGCTTTGCATATATTTTCTTTGTAAACTATAAATTCTGATGGCCCTAGATGTGGTTATGAAAATCAGAGGGAAAGCTGAGAAGCAGATCACATATGCCAATGAAATCACATACATTTACCTTGCTTTATTTTATAAGCATGATTTCCCTCTCTGCAGACTGGCCTTGTCCAGGAGTCCTTTCTGGTGACCTTGTCCTGCCATTGATGTTAGGTGGTATTGACAAATCTCTCAGTCAAGAGTGATGCCTGTTTTAAAACCCCACCTCACAGCTGCAAATGACAGAGCTACCACAGCTTTGAAGAACAAAGTTGGGAGTTTCGTGCAGTATAATTCCTAATCATCATCAATGCTGATTAGTCTATTGAAGGAGAGAGAATGAGTCAGCAGCTGTCACCCACTGCTACCCAACAGGTGAGAAGACTGTGTGTTGGCAGGAATTCTGTGGAGCTTGTATGTCTGGATGGCATGGAAGTGACTCAGAGACCAAGTTAAGAAAGTGTAACCACCCAGCATAGCTGCATTATCTCAGTTGGTTGGATCCTAAGCCAGCACCAGGATACTCATTGTCAACTGACATTTGGGCAATCATCTATTGGCTTTTGATCTCTTTCTTATCCACTCTTACAAGGTTTATTGAGATATAATTACCATGCTGTAAAATTTACCTACTTAAGTGTGTAATTCAAGGAGTTTTAATAAATTTAGAGACTTGTGCACCCATCAACTCAAACCAGTTTAGAACATTTTCATTATCCCCGAGATATCCCTAATGTTTGTTTGCAGTCAATTTCCACCCCTAGTCTCAAACAGCCACTGATCTAATTTCTGCCTCTATGGGTTTGCCATTTTTGGACATTTCATATAAATGGAATCATTTATGATTTTATTTTTCATATTTGGCTCTTTTTACTTGGCATAAGGTTTTTGAGATCCACTCATGAATTAGCATGTATCAGTAGTTCGCTCCTTTTTTTACATAAATAGTAATCCACTGTACAAATAAGCCATGTTTTGTTTTTCCATTCACTCACGGAGAGGCATTTGAATTGTTTCTGCTTTTAGGGCAATGAAGCAAAATGTTGCTACAAATAGTTGCGTACATTTTTCTGGTCCTCCATCCATTAATTAGAGTTTTCCATAGTTGAGATCACTTATGTGCTAGACATTTTTTCTTATCTCTTTAGAAGTCTTCCAAGTAGGTGTGGCCATATATGTGTTTTATTCATACACAGATGAATCTGCATAGTACTTATACACCATCTACACTTTTTGCATTTCTCTGCTCTCTGAACTCATGGGGCCTCATTCCAAGGTACCCTTCATTTTCCTAGTGACAAAACAGAAAAATAAATGATCAAACTTCTCAGTGAGGCTTCACTACCGAGAACTAGGTTGGGGAGAACCCAGGGGAAACAGTATTCTGAGTCATTACTTGCTTTTCTAAGGTGGATAGTCTTATGGAGGTGAATACAGGGAAGAGAAGTGATGAGGGGGGACCAGGAGGAGGGGTTCTGTCATTTTGAATAAAGTTATGTAAAGGAAGGAAAGGGAAAAGGTATGTAATATGAATTGTATATACACAAACTGTCAGATAACCTCCTAAGTTGTTTTACATTACTCATTACATTGAATTCTTCACAACCACCCTGGAGATAGCTAGAATTAATATATGAGATTATTAGGGCAATAAGTGATCAGAGAATATGTCCAAGGATATACTACTCATAATAAAGACAAAATTCAAACCTGTTTTTGATTACAAAGTCCAGACCTTGAATAGGAGCCTGTAATTGTCTTCCATACAATGAGGTAAATAACAGACATGTAGGAGTTCCTGTTGTGGCTCAGTGGGTTAAGGACCCAATGTGTCTGTGAGGATATGGTTCTGATCCCTGGCCTCACTCACTGGGTTAAAGATCCAATATTTCTGCAAGCTGCAGCATATGTGGCTCGGGTGTGGCTCAGATCTGGTGATACCTTGGCTGTGGTGTAGGCCTCAGCTGCAACTCCATTGTGACCACTAGCCTGGAAACTTTCCTATGCCACAGGTGCAGTCATAAAAATAAAAAAGAAAAAAGGACAGAGCAGAAATGTGTATTGAAGTCTCTATCCATCTTATATAATTTTTAAAGATAGATTTAGAATGTTAGGTAATGAACTCCTTGCCTCCCCAATCTGTACTTAAGAACATAAAATTCAGCTCCAAACTTGGACTGAGCTTTCTGTATTCTGAAAGAAAACAAGGAAATTAGGATAAACAAGATGTCGTATCTGGCCCCAAACTGAAGTGAGGGGTGTGTATGTGTGTCTGCATGTGTGGGTAATTAAATCTATCAAATCAGAAGAACTGGGAATGTAAACCAGAGACTAGATTGCAAAACATCATGTTAGGGACTTTTTCTTTGGGTGGCTACAATAATTATAATAATAATTACAGTTAATACGATGCTATATGTCAGTTCATGTGTTAACTTCCTATGTTTTTTTTATGACAAATTTTATTCTCACAGCAAATCTATGAGGTGTAGAATCTAGGTTATGCTCTATGTGCTGTAATAAAGAAAACAAAAAATGGTCACAGAATCTCAGTGACTTGAAAAATAAGAAGTTTATTTATTATCAAGTTATATGTCCATTATGGATAGGCAGGTGTGTTTGCAAATCACCATCTCAAAGGAACCCAGGCTTACAAAGGAAAGTGAATGTCATGAATTGGGCACTGGCTATCAAAGCTTCTGCCTTGACCCATAGGACACATGTCACACCCATTCATATTTTATCCACCAAAGAAGGTCACATTGGCCATAACTAATATCATAGGGCATAGAAATGCAATCCTATCATTTGACTAGAAATGGAGAAATAACTGGAAGTAATTGATTGTTTTAACAACTCTCATAATCCACCCTTATTATCACCAAATATCTGACCCACTTTCTTTTCTCTATGGAAAATGTTTTACTGTCTTTATAGAAAGCTCATGATAAACAAGACAGATTAAAATTCTTTTCTAGTTATCCCATCAGGTTCAGGATTTCTAGATACTGTGCAAAGTCTCCTCACTGTGGACCATGGCATTGCTGTAATCTCCCCATCAGACTCAGATATGGCTCACTTTGGGCCAGACAACTCTGACCTAATGGTACAAGATAACTTCCCTTGCATATAAAATGGAATGTGCTGAAAGAGGGACAAGATAAGCAGAGTGATTTTATTTGGGAAAAGGGAAGGAAAAACACAGCAGTCACTTTTCCATGGTACTGCAAGGCCCTACCATCCTGGACCTACAGAATATCCCTTCTTCAGTACTGATGATGCCCTCTGAGGGCTCTCAGCTCTTTGGTCTCTGTGGCCCCTGCTTGGCTCTTCGGAGAGATCTTCCAAAGATCACTTGGGACTCAACTTCATTGGCCACTGGAGAATGTACTTACTTTGGGTCAAGCAAGCTTGCTACCTTACTTTCTGCCTTTAAAATATTGAGACCAAAAAGTTTTTCTTTCTTTCTTCTTTTTTTAGGGCCTCACTGGTGATATATGGAAGTTACTGGGCAAGGTATTGAATCAGAGCTGCATCTGCCAGCCTATGCCACAGCCACAGCAACACAGGAGCTGAGCCACATCCACAATCTACACCACAGCTTGTGGCAACGCTGGATCTAATCCACTGAGAAATGATAGGGATTGAACCCACATCCTCATGGACACTATGTCAGGTTTTTAACCTGATGAGCTGCAATGGGAACTCCCAAAGAGTTATTTTAAGTTTTGTACAGACACATTTTTTTTTGGCATGACCCTCTCTCTTAAAAACCCATGATGGGCAAAGGATAAGACTGCAGTGGCTACACTGAAGTTATGAAATATCCCTAAATCCAGTCACAGAAAAAAGGAGAACAGTTAACAAAACCAAAGAATCTTGGAAAACTTGTACAAAATTCTAGTTGTCAGGGTATAAGTGAGTGGGAATAGGAATCTGACAAGACCTGTGTGCTATTCTGCAACTGCACAGGGATAGATGGAGGGTTAAAGTGGCTCTGAGAAGAGAGACCCTCAAGTCATCCAGGAAGTGCTCAGTGTCTTAGAAATGTCCCCCAATACTGTGAAAAGCTGTGTAGGTTGGTATGAGAATAGAATCAAAATTTGGAGTTAGTTGACATATTTATAAGTCAGTGCAAATGGGTTGCACTAACTTCATGTGGAGCTGGAGTGGTTTGGGCCCTGTGAACTTCTTTTTTTTTTTTTTTAAGCAGTTTTATTGAGATATAATTCATGTACCACATGATTCACTTCATTTTTTTTCTTTTTTCTTTTTAAATTAATGGCCATACCTGTGGTATGTGGAAGTTCCTGGTCTAGGGATGGAATTGGAGTTGCAGCTGCAGGCCTACACCACAGCCACAGCAACACTGGATCTGAGCTGCTTCTGCAACCTACACTATGGCTCGTGGCAACACCAGATCCTTAATCCACTGAGCAGGGCCAAGGTTCATACCCACATCCTCAAGGACACTATGTCTGGTTCTCAACTCACAGAGCCGCAATGGCAAGTCCATGATTCATTTTAAAGTGTACAATTCCATTTTTAAAAATGTACCCATCGCCAAAAGCAATTTTAGAACATTTTCATCATGGTAAACAGAAAAATCATAACCATTAGTAGTCATTCTCCATATCCTTCTAACTCCCCCAGGCCTAGGAAAGAAATTATCTTCTTCCTTTCCCTATAGATTTATCTATTCTGGATATTTCATATAGAAAAAAATCATACAATATGTGTCTTTTGACTGACTTCTTTCACTTAGCATGATGATGACTAGGTTCATTTGTGTTGTAGCCTATATTAGTGTTTCATTCTTTTTATTGTTGGATGAGATTTTATTATATGCACAAGGCATATGTTTTTATATATTCATCAGTTTATGGCTATTCGGGTTATTATAACTTTTTGGTTATGAAAAATGCTGCCGTGAACATTCACTTACAAGATTTTGTGTGAACATAGGTTTTCATTTACCTCAGATATAACTAAGTAGAATTGCTGAATCATATGGCATTACAGTGTTTAAATTTTGGAGGAACTGTCAAACTGTTTTCTAGAGTAGATATACCATTCTACATTTGAGGTAATAATATATAGGGTTTCTACTTCTCCACATCCTTATCAAAATTTGTTAATATCTTTTTCTTGCAGCCATTTTAGTGGCCATGAAATAGTATCTCACTGTGCTTCTAAGTTGCAGTTACCTGCTGGTTAATGATATTTGTGGGCAATTTTATATCTTCCTTTGAGAAATGTCTATTTGAATCTGTTGTCTTTTTTTTCCCATAGTTATTGTCATTTATCGTTTTAAGGGTTTTTTTATGAGATTAACATTTTTTTTAATTTTTTTTAAATTAGAGTGTAGTTGATTTACAACATTGTGTCAATTTTTGCTGTACAGCAAAGTGACCCAGTCATATGTGTGTATGTGTGTGTGTGTGTGCGTGTGTACCCTTTTTCATATTTTCTTCCATCATGGTCTATCCCAAGAGACTGGGTATAGTTCCCTGTGCCATACGATAGAACGTCATTGATTACTCATTCTAAATGTAATAGTTTGCATCTACTAACCCCAAACTCCTAGTCAATCCCACTATTGTCTATTCTTAATAGAATTGTCTTACTATTATTGTGTTGAAATAATTCTTTATATATTCTAGATACAAGTCCCATATGAAATACATGAATTGTAAGAATTTTACTCCATTCTGTGGATTTTCTTTTTTACTTTTCGGTGGTAGCTGTAGAAGCATAAAAGTTACAATATTGACAAAGTTCAATTCATCTATTTTTAAATTTTGTTCATTACACTTTTGTTGTCATATCTAAAAAACCATTATCAAATCTATTTACCTTTGTGAAGACTTACTTCTCTATTTTCTTCTAAGGGTTTTATAGCCATAGCTCTTATATTAGGTATGTGAGCCATCTAGAGTAAATTGCATATGGTATAAGATAGAGGTCCATATTTCCAAAAAAAATTTTTTTGGTGTACAGATATTAAGTTATACTGGCTCCATTTGTTGAAGATACTATTTTTATCCCATTGAATTTTCTTGGCATTCTATTTAAAAATCAATTTACCATAAACTTCTGAAAAGTTAATTCTGTTTCATTTAGACACACATGTCTTCTTTTGGAAGAAACAGGCTCTTTTGAACTTACAACACATTCTGCAGTTAAGTTTTGAAGTTAGGATGTGTAAGTTGTCCAACACTTTTATTTTTTCAACTTTGCTTTGACCATTCTTACATTTCCATATGTCATTTGAGAATAACTTGACAATTTCTATGCAAAATTTATCTGGGATTTTAGTAGAGATTTTATCTACTCTGTAGATCAATTTGAAGAGTTTTGCCATTGTAACGATATTAAGTCTCTGATGCAGGTGTATAAATATTTCTATTTATTTAGGTCTTCTTTAATTACTTTCAGTTATGTTTTGTGGTTTTCAGAGTTTAAGATTTGCACTTTATTAAATTTCTAAGTATTCTAGTATTCTATTGTTATTATAAATGAAATTGTTTTATTTTTGTATTATTCATTGCTGATGTATAGAAATACAATTGATTTTCTATATTGCAATTGTACCCTGGAAGTTTGCAGAACTTACTAGTTCTAATAGTTTTCTGCAAATTTCTTACCATTTTCTATCTAGAAGATTGTGCAGTTGTCCAGTTTTCCCAGCATCACTTGCTGAAGGGACTTTTCCACATTTTATATTCTTGCCTCCTTTGTTGAAAATTAATTGACTGTAGGTGTCTGGGTTTATTTCTGGGTTCTCCATTCTGTTCTATTAGTATGTATGTATGTTTTGGTACAAGTACCACTTTGTCTTGATTCCTATAGCTTTGCAATATCGCCTGAAGTCTGAGAGAGTTATACCTCCTGCTTTGTTTTTGTTTCTCAGATTGTTTTGGCAATTCTGGGTCTTTTGTTGTTTCATATACATTTTGGATTGTTTGTTATAGTTTTGTGAAAAATGTCATGAGTAATTTGATTTGGATTGTATTGAATCTGTAGATTGCTTTGGATAGTATGGCCATTTTCATGATGTTAATTCTTCTAATCCAGAAGCATGGAGTATCTTTCCATTTCTTTGAATCCTCTTTAATTTCTTTGAATGATGTTTTATAGTTCTCAACATGTAGCTCTTTCACCTCCTTGGTCAGGTTTATTCCTAGATATTTTGGGGGGGTTCAATTTTAAAAGGTAGTATTTTTGTATTCCTTTTCCAATATTTCATTGTTAATATACAGAAATGCAACTGCTTTCTAAATGTTAATCTTGTATGGTGCTACTTTGCTGAATTCATTGATCAGTTTGAGTAGTTTTTGTGTGGGGTCCTTAGGGTTTTCTAGATATAGAATCATGTCATTTGCAAACAGTGACAATTTTACCTCTTTTCTCCAATTTGGATACTTTTTATTTCTTTTGTTTGTCTGGTAGCTGTGGCTAGGACTTCCAATAATATGTTGGATAAAAATGGTGAGAGTGAGCATCCTTGTCTTGTTCCAAACTTTAGCAGGAGGGCTTTCAGCTTTTCTTCATTGAGTGTTACATTTGCTGTGGGTTTTTTCATAAACTGGTTTTATTGCATTAAGGTACATTCCTTCTATATCCACTTTGGTAAGACTTATTATCATGAATGGACGTCGGACTTTGTTAAATAGATTTTTTTTGCATCTATTGAGATGATCACGTGGTCTTTGACTTTTGTTAATGTGGTGTATGATATTGATTGATTATCATATGTTGAACCATCCTTGGTACCTGGGATGAATCCCAGTTGGTGGTTGTGTATGATTTTTTTACGTGTTGTTGGATTCGGTTGACTAAAATTTTGTTGAGAATTTTTGTGTTTATATTCATAAAAGATATTGGCCTATAATTTTCTATTATGGTAGTCTCTTTGTCTGGTTTTGGTGTTGAGGGTGGTGATTGCATCATAGAATATATTTGGGAGTGTTCCTTATTCTTTAGCCTTTTGGAAAAGTTTAAGGAGGCTGGGTATATGTTCTTCTTTGTATGTTGGTAGATTTCAGCTACGAAGCCATCTGTTCCTGGACTTTTGTTTGCAGGGAGTGTTTTTATTATGTATACAATTTCATTTCTAGTGATAGGTCTGTTCAATTTATCTGTTTCTTCTTGTTTCACCTTGGCAGGCTGTATGTCTCTAGATAGTTGTCCATTTCTTTTAGATTTTCAAATTTGTTGTCATATAATTGTTCATTGTATTCTCTTATGGTTTTTGGTATTTCTGCTGTACCCATTGAGATTTCTCCTTTTTCATTTCTTATTTTGTTTATTTAGGTTTTTTTCTCCTCTTTTTGATGAATCTTGCCAGAAGTTTGTCAGTTTTTTTACGCTTTGAAAGAACCAGCTTTTGGTTTTATTGATTTTTTTTCCTGTTGTTATTTGGTCTCTATTTTATTGATTTCCTCTCTGATTTTATGCTTTCCTTCCTTCTGCTGACTTTAGGTTTTGTTTGCTCTTATTTTTCTGATTCATTTAGGTGGTGGTGAAGTTTTTGATTTGAGATTTTTCTTCTTTTTTGAGAAAGGCCTCTACTGCTATGAATTTCCCTCTAACCACTGCTTTTGAGGCATCCCATAGATTTTGAGTGGTTGGGTCTTCATTATCATATGTCTTGAGGTATCTTTTAATTTCCTTTTGGATTTCCATATTGACCCACTGGTTTTTTAATAGCATGTTTTTTAATCTCCATGTAGTTAGTTTTTTCTCATTTCTTTTCTTGTGGCTGATTTCTAATTTCATTCCATTGTTGTCGTAGAAGGTACTTGAAATAATTTCTATTCTCTTAAATTTGTTGAGATTAGTTTTGTGTCCCGATATGTGTTCAGTCCTTGAGAATGTTCCATGTCCCTTGAGAAGAATGTATACTCTTATTTTTTTGGATGTAATGTCCTGAAAATGCCAGTGAAGTCTAACTTTTCTATTGTGTCCTTTAGGATCTCTGTTGCCTTATTGATTTTCTGTTTAGAGGATCTGTCCACT
Source organism: Phacochoerus africanus (assembly GCF_016906955.1). Classification (NCBI taxonomy): domain Eukaryota; kingdom Metazoa; phylum Chordata; class Mammalia; order Artiodactyla; family Suidae; genus Phacochoerus; species Phacochoerus africanus. The sequence continues at coordinate 103,722,958 of NC_062545.1, forward strand.
GATGTGAGTGTTATGTAAAAGTTTCCTACTATTATTGTATTCCCATCAATTTCTCCTTTTATGTCTATTAGTATTTGTTGTATGTATCTGGGTACTCCTATATTAGGAACATATATATTGACGATTGTAATATCCTGTTATTGAATGGATCTTTTTATAATTAAATAGTGCCCTTATTTGTCTTTTTTTATAGCATTCATTTTAAAGTATATTTTGTCTGATATGAATATTGCAACTCCTACTTTCCTGTCTTGTCCATTCTCATGAAATATCTTTTCTCATCCCTTCACTTTCAATCTATATGTGCCCTTTGCCCTAAGGTGAGTCTCTTATAGACAGCGTATCGTATGCTCATGCTTTTTTATCCGATCTTCCACTCTATGTATTTTGATTGTACCATTCAGTACATTGACAATTAAGGTAATTCTTGATAAACATGTATTTATTGCCATTTGAAACCTTGTTTTCAAGGTGATTCTATGTTTCTCCTTTGTTCCTTTCTTTTTTTTTTTTTGTTTGAATGATTTCCTTTTGTTTTATGCTTGTGTACTTTTATTTTTAGTTTTTGTGAATGTAATGTTTGTTTTTTATTTGTGGTTGCCCTCTTTTTTAAGATGTTAATCCCTTTCTATATCTGCTTGCTTTAGCCTGATAGTCATATAGGATCAAACACATTAAAAAAAAAAAACTGAGTCTAGATTTTCTTATTTTCCTTCCCCACATGCTATGATTTTGAAGTCCTTTTTTAACATCTTCATGTTTTTCCTTTTGCTGTTCCTCGTGTTTATCATCACTTTTTTTCCTTTTTCCTTTTAGATCTAAATACTGGCTTATTTAAGTGACTGCTTTCCAGCTGTGTTTTCCTCCATCCTATTTCTTCTTACTTCTTTTTTATTTAGAGTAGTCCTACCAATATTTCTTTTAGAGTAGGTTTAGTATTGCTGTATCTTTTAGTTTCTGTTTGTTGGATAAATTCTTTGTTTTTCCTTCTATTTTAAATGATATCCTTGCTGGTTAGGGTATTCTAGGCTGCAAATTTTTCCCTTTTATAAATTTGAATATATCTTGCCACTCTCTTTTGGCTATAGTGTTTCTGTAGAGAAATCAGCTGATAGCCTTATGGGAGTTCCCTTAAAAGTAGTGCTTTGCGTTTCTCTTGCTGCCTTTAGAATCCTCTCCTTATAGTTTCTTTTCTTCCTTTTTTTTTTTGTCTTTTTCCTGGGTTTCACCTGTGACATATGGAAGTTCCCAGGCTAGGGGTCCAGTCACAACTGTAGCCACTGGCCTACACCAGAGCCACAGCAATGCCAGATCCAAGCTACATCTGTGACCTACACCACAGACCACAGCAATGCCGGATCTTTAACCCACTGAGCAAGGTCAGGGATTGAACCTGAAACCTCATGGTTTCTAGTCAGATTTGTTTACCACTGAGCCACGATGGGAACTCCTAGAATCCTCTCCTTATCTTTAACTTTTGCAATTTTTATTATAATATGTGTTGGTGTGGGCTGTTTGGCTTCAACTTGTTTGAGGCCCTCTGTGCTTCCTGTATCTTGATATCTGTTTCTGTTAGATTTGGAAAGTTTTCAGCCATATTTTCTTTCAGATATATTTTTTATGCCCTTTTTTTTTCTTCTGGAATCCCTACTATGAATAGATTGGCCTGCTTTATATTATTCCATAGATATCTTATATTGCTTTCATGTTTTTTCATTTGGTTTCCTGATTGGGTGATGTCCATTATTCTATCTTCCAAGTCACTAATTCATTCCTCTGCATTATCCATTCTGTTCTTTAGTGCCTTTAACTCAGTTTGCATCTCTACAAATGAATTTTCTAATTTTTCTTGGTTCCTTCATATACTTTCTATTTCCTTTCTAAAGTAATCTGCATTACTGTTTATACACACTCTTAATTCCTTCATATTCACCCTTAATTACTTCAGTATTTTCACTGTCTCCCTTTTGAACTCAGTGTCTATCTGACTGCAGAGGTCTCTTAATTTTTGCTGCTTCAGGTAAATTCTTATGTTCTTTTAACTGGGCATGTTTCCTGAGCTTCTTCGTTTTGCTTATATTTTTTTCTTTTTCTGTGAGTTTAGTGAAACCAACTACTGTAGTTTTTGAGGACTTTTTCTATGCAAGAGTGGCCTTTTGTATTTCATGGGGGGGTAACTATTTTTGGTGTGGTAGTTTTGATATCTGTTGTCTCTTTCTTCAGTGTGAGCTGTATATCCCCTTGATAGGGTGCTGAGTGTGTTTCCAGGGAGAAGGAGGCAATGGCCAGGGCTAATAGTCAGTCCTGGTTCCTGGGCTCTTGGCAATAGCAAGGACCTTCAGGAAAGTGGCTTATACTACTCCTTGTTGCAGGTCCCTGGGAAGTGGTAATGAGCCTCAGGCAGATTCATGCAGTACCCAGATCATTTAGCAGTGGCAATGCCAGGGCGTGTGAATTCCCAGGAGAGTAAGAGCAACAATGGATGGTTTCAGTCACAATGCCCTCTTCTGTGGTGCACTCTAAGGTGACTGAGACTGCAAGTGGTGTCTGTTCACAGACCTCTAGTTGTGGAAGGCCACGCTCCCCTCTGGAGTCATAAATAGCTGCAGTGTTTTGCACCTGCCACCTCTATACCATGCAAGAAGCCCCCTGTTCCATTCATCCAATGAAGGAGTTGCTGCACAGGCTGTTCCTAGTTGCAAGGTCCTGGGAAGTAACAGTGATCTAGTGTGGGCACTGCCTAGAGCATTTGGCAGTGGCAGCAGCAGGGCAGGTGTATTCCCGGGGTATTGGGAGCATCCATCAGGAGGTACTCGGTTGCAGTGCCCTCTTTTTATGCTGACCTCTGAAGTAACTGGGGCTGCAGGTGGAGCCTGTTCACAGACCCCTAGTGGTGATGGGCCATACCTCTCTCTGGTTTCTGATATGACTGCTGTGTTTTGTTACCACACCTGTAGATCTCTCAAGAAGCACCACATCATATTTAGCCCCTGCTGCCCTTAGTCCACACTACAGGTGCCTGGCCACCTGTAGCTCACAGAAGTGGTGCCTGGTCTCCCATAGACTGAGCTAGTGATTTCTTGCCACCTGTAACCTGTGCCAGAGGTGCCACACCCTGAGAGCCTGCAAGTGCACAGGGAAAGAGATTCCTATGGTGGTCTTCCCTCCTCCTCTTACCCTCCCCCAAAATGGCTCCTTGCTTCTCCTCTAGGCCCAGACCTCCTCCTCGGTTCCCTTGGCTGTGGCATTCTGCTCCCTAGCCTGTGGCACACTGTCCCCTACTGCCTCAGGCTGTCTCCACAGAGCCAACACTAATATTCTCCCCAGAACTGACCTCTGGAGTCTGAGTTTCAGCTGAGTCCAAGCATCTCAGGCTGTGGTGTCTGAGGCAGTGGTACAGATGATCTGTGCACCTCTCACTCTGCTTTGCACACCTCAGTCCAGCTCCTGCACTTTTCTTGGCAACTTTGATGTCCCTCCATCTCAGCTGATCTCCTCATTGTTTAGGTGGCTTCCCAGGGTGTGGATTCCTTTTCTCTTTCACAGCTCCCTCTCAGAGTCCTAGTCCCTCTTGATTCCTTCTCTTTCTCTCTCTCTCTTTTATTTTGTTATACCCAGTTACATGGAGGGTTTCTTGCCCTTTTTGGAGGTTTAAGTTTTTCTGCCAACATTCAGTAGATGTTCTGTGCAAATAGTTCTACATAGATGTGTTTGTGGGAGAAGGTGAGCATGACTTCTTACTCCTTCACCATCTTGATCCTTCTCCAAGTTTTTGTGTATATATTTGTAAGTATTGGTCTATAATTTTCTTGTTTTACTTTCATCTATTTTTTGGTATCAGGATAATACAAGCCTCATAAAATAAGTTGAGAAGTTCTCCTTTTCCTTCTATTTTTTAGGACAATTTTGTCAAATGTTCTACAAGAGTGAGTATTAATTTTTGTTTAAAGTTTTGGTCAAATTTATGAGTAAAATAATCTGAGCCTGGGTTTTTCTTTGTGAATAGTGTTTTTGATTGCTAATTTGATCTCTTTTTGTCTTTCCAGATTTTATAATTTTTCTTGAGATAGAGTTGGTACATTTTGCATTGGGGAATCTGTCTATTTTACCTAAGTTATCTAATATTTTGATGTATAATTGTTCATAGTATTCTCATATAACTTAATTTGTTTTTATAAAGTTGGTAGTGTCTTTCATTTCAATTTCTAGTCATTTGAGGCTTGTCGTTTTTTCTTCTTTATTCTAGCTGAATGTTTCTTGACTTCAATGATATTCTCTATTTTATTATGTACCCCTCTTTATCATTTCCTTCTTGCTCTTGAGTTGGTTTATTTTTTCACTTACTGTGTCTTAATGGGAAAGGCTTTGTTATTGTTTTGTGTTATTTTTATTTTTGAGAAAGTGTATACAGCTATAAATTTCTAAGCAGTGCTTTAATTGCATCCCATGAATTTATATATTGGGGGTCTTTATTGATCTCAAAATATTTTTAAAAAATCTCTTGTGACTTCTTTCCCTGAAAAATTTTTAGGAGTTAATTCTCATATATTTGTGAATTACCCATATTTTTTATATTTATATGCAACTTTATTCATTTGTGGTCAGAGAAACTATTTTTAAAACTGATTCCATGTCTTTTACATTTTAATCTATTGGTGAGAGGAATTCGTACTCTACTATTGTTAGGTAGAGTATTATACCCATTGTTGGGTAGAGTATGTTTGCTAGTCTAGTTGGTTTATAATGGTGTTCAATTATTCCATTTCCCTTTTGAAATCTTCAAGCTGATCGTCTATTAATTTGCAAATGTAAGACATTGAAATCTCAGCTCTTATACTTGAGTTGTCTGATTCTATCTTTAGTTGCATCAGTTTTTCTTCAAATAATTTTGGGGCTTTGTGGGATGGTGTATATGTGTTTATAATTGCTACATCTTTTTGATTAATCAACTCTTTCATTATTATAATATGTCCCTCTTTATCTCTAATAATACTTTTGTCCTAAAGTCTATTTTATCTGACATGTATATAACTACTTGAGCTGTTTTCATGGTCTGTCTTTTCCTTTTTTCTGTTTTTTTTTTCCACCAAATTTCTTGTTGTATCTGAGTTAAAAAATGTATTTTCTTCAAACAGCATATAGTTGGATTATGTTTTTAACCTCATTCTGACAATCTCTACCTTTATATTAGATTAGCAAATCTTCATATTTAATGTTACATTGATAGTTGGATTTTGCCTTTCATAGATCTTCCTTTATAGTTTTTGCTTGGATTTAGTGAATATTTTCTATTGTAACATTTTAAATCCTTTAAGTAATATTTCAGCACATATATATGCATATGTGTGGGCATTTGCTTAAGCATTGCCCTAGGGCTTACCATACATCTTAATCTAACAAAATTTACTTCAGATTTATACTGTAATTCCAAAAGGTACAGAAACATTGTTTTTATATATCCATGCTGTTCCTTTTTTTGGTGTTATTTTTGTCATATATTTTTAGCTGTATATGTTACAATCCCCAAAACACATTGCTGTAATTATTGCTATATATAATTTAATGTCTTTTCAAAAATATGATAGAAGAAGAAAGAGCAAGTGAATATTTGTAATGTTTGTTATGTTAAACTTATTTACTTTTTTCTTGTTTTCTTATTCTTCTGGATTCACATTAAAATTTGGTGGCTTTTTTTTTTTAATTCCAATGCAGTTTTGATTCCACCCACTTTCATTATGAGGTATGATCAAGTACACTGCATTTCTGTGTGTTATCCTAACAATGCAATTATATTCATATTATTTTATACAATTATTTTTTAAAATCAGTTATAAAGTGAATCTTTTATAAGTACATAATTACCCTTGTGGTTATTATTTTTTCTCACATGAATTTGAATTCTTGTCTGGAGGTCACTTGCTTTATGCCTGATAAATTTTCTTTCTTATATCTTTTACATGTGGATATGCTGGCAATAAATTATCTTATTATTTTTTGCTTATCTGGGAGTATGTTTATTACCTTCACTTATTGAAAGTTCCTTTTGATAGACATAAAATTTTTGCATGATTAATTTTTTGTTCTATTTAGCACTTTGAATATGCCAGCCCTTTGGCCTCCTTGTTTCTTATGAGAAATCATATATTTATTTTATTAGGTTTCCAGTCATTTTTACCTTGCTGCTTAAAATGTCCTCTTTGGCTTTGGATTTCAGCATTTTTCTTATTTGGAATTTGTTGAGTCCCTTCAACTTTGGGAAGGTTTTTTTTTTGAGCATTATATTTTTGAACATTTTTATGCCCCTTTTTAATCACTGCTCTCTTTCTGGTACTCCTTTTATATGCATGCTGTATTGATATGTTTAATGGTTTCCCATGTGTGTTGAAGGCTGTGTACTTTTTTCATTCTTTTATATCTATGTTCTCCAGAATGTATCTCTCTCTCTTCATGTTTTCTGAATTTTTCTTCTGTCAGTGCAAATCTAGTATTGAATCTAGCTAGCGAATTTTTCATTTAAATTATTGTACTTTCAATCTAGAATTTCTTCTTGTTATAATTTCTTTATTTTTACTAAAAATATCTGCATGATGACACATTCTTATTTTACCTTCTATTATTTCCTTAAGCATAGTTTCCTCTAGTTTTATGAGCATATTTATTACAACCACTTAGAAATATTGTTTGCTAAGCCCACAGTCTGGACCCTCTTAAAGCCCATTTCTGCACCTGCTTTTATTCCTGTCGATCAACCATATTTTCCTGTTCCTACAAGAAATGGTAACTGCATGATATTTCTCCCTACTCTTTGTCCTCACTGAAGAAAAATGCTTGACTATGTGATCATGGTTTTAGTGAAGGTATGCGATAGGACACAAAGCAAAAGTACCAAAAGTCTTTAGCTTTTTTTGTTCTAAAAGTTTAAGTTATTTTGGTTAATTTAGAGAATTTTGAATAAAATGGTAGGCAGAAGCAGAAGAAAAAAGGGGAATTCCATGCCTATTCCCAACCATACTAGCAAAAGAATCACAGGAGTGGAAAGAAAAATAGGAAAGATACAGAAGAATTAAAAAGGGAAAATGTAGGATAGTTGAGATAGTGCAACCTGGGACCTGATTCAAAGCAGAATACTCAGAGTGTGGGAAGAAGGGAGATAAAATCATTAGTGATGGCAAAGAATGTCTATAAAATGTGCCCATGTGGACAAAGACCTAGACAGATTTGCAGAGTTTCTTTGGAGTAGAAGTTGAAGAATGATATCTATGCCTGAGCCTGCTCTGGTCATAGCAGAGAGATGACAAGAGACTTGAAAGAGACTTATGGACAGGAATATGGACTATCTCAAGAGTGACTGTGTATATCTATGGCTGAGGATTTAAAATTGGGAAATGCAGATCTCAAGGTATTATATAGATAAGTTAAGAGCAGATGTATCATAATACCTTAACCCTGCATAAGCCCCTAAAATTTAGAAGCAATCAAACATTCATGAATTTTGAGGAATTGAAATAAAAAATTATTTCCAATAAAGAAAAATAAAGGAACTGTTTTGCATGCATGCAGGAATAACCAGGACAACCTAGCCAGGAAGAATGAGAGGGGGATAATTCTATGATAAATAAAATATATAGTCCTTATATTTAAAATGGTGTGATATTGCCATAGGTATAGAGAGGCATACCAGTGTGAGAGAAAAAAATCCAAATAATAGACTCAATTTCACATAAAAAATCCAGTATGTAATAAGAACAATCTCTAAATTGAGTGGAATTATATTTTTAACAAGTGATTTTGAGATAAGTAAAAATTCATAATAAAGATATCAAGTTGTGGAGTTCCTGTCGTGGCTCAATGGTTAACAAATCCGACTAGGAACCATGAGGTCACGGGTTCGATCCCTAGCCTTGCTTAGTGGGTTAAGGATCCAGCATTGCCAGTGAGCTGTGGTGTAGGTTGCAGACACGGCTTGGATCCCACGTTGCTGTGGCTCTGGTGTAGGCCAGGCAAGCTATAGCTCCAATTCGACTCCTAGCCTGGTAACCTCCATATGCTGCGGGAGTAGCCCTAGGAATGGCAAGAAGACAAAAAAACAAAAACAAAAACAAAACAAAAAGATATCAAGTTATATCCATTTCTTACATTATACATCAAGTTAAATTCTAAATTGATTATGTGTTTAAATGCAAAAATCAAAGTAAACCAAAAAGTTCCAGTAGAAGACATGGTGTAATGGCTGAAATCCTTTATACCTAGAGAAAGGGAAAATTTTTTTCCTAGTCTTAAGAAAAGGAAACTCCATGTGCACAATGAAAAGAAAAATGACAAGCTATGCTATAGTATTTGCAACTTACAGTACAGACTTAAAATCAACATACCTAACATACAGAACTGAAAATAAGAAACATACCCACAATTCCATATTTTTAAATGGGAAAAAATATGCCACAAATAGATCACAGAAAATGAAATGAAAATTGCCCCTACACATGTAAAGATATAATCTTTCTCATGTTAAGAAAAATACCAGCTTAAAATACAATCAATTTAATTTATTTTTCTGGTTAGTAATGGTGCTGCAGTTTCTTCAGCACATTTCTTTAACAGACCTTAACACAATGCTGCTTGTATTATAGTTAGGTGAGATGGAGATTTTAAGGACATTTCTCCTTACCTCCACACTCTTCATTTTACTCAGGGAAAGATCATGTTTTATCTTTTTTTTTCCTCTTAATATAGCGTATTTACCTAATTTGTGCCTTTAAGTGATTGATACCCATATTCAGATGCTTAGCAAAATTATAAATGCATATCCAGAAAATAGGCATTATCCTATCTTGACTTTTTAGTGATATGCAGCAAAGTGTAGTGGGCAGATGCAAAGCTTTTCAGCCTGCTTGTTTAGGTTCAGTTCTTGGCTCTGCAATTTATAGCTGTGTCTTGGGATAAGATATTCATTTATCAGTGCTTATATTTCCTTTAAATGGTGGTGTAAATGAAAGTAGTAACCTACCCATAGGATTTTTGTGAAGACTAGATGATTTGTTACATGTAAACTCTGACAAGAGTGTCAACTTGTAAGTTTAAAAGCCATACAAATATTTTTCTATCACTATGAATTGAGGAAATAGCACTTCATTTCAACCCAAAGAAATTGGAGAAAATCTCAGGAAAGGGGAATATATTAGGCTTTGGGAGAACAGGGAATTTTCCTTTCTCTTTTATCTCCTTCTTGCACATGAAAATGTTGTTACAAAAATTATTGTTCCATATTGTGGCAGCTAATATTGCACTTTCCTTCCTATCCAAAGTCTAGACAACACTGATTTCCCCTATCGTATCCTTATTAACTCATGTTTAGAATAGCCAGTGAATATCAAGACAGTGGTTACTTTCAAGGATAAGCTTCCAGGCTTTCCATAATTGTACTGAATAAATCGAAGAAATTGTTGAAGTTATTGAGATCATGTGCTATGGCCTGGCATTTGCCACCTGGCTCCAGAACAATAGCCAATGAATTCCATTCCTTGGCTGCATTTTGGGGAAACAAATGTTGGTCCTTGTGATCTGCCAAAGAATGGGTGGGAGAAAGGGGCATCAACTGCCCTAAAATTTCCATCATTTCAAAATTATTAATAATAGTGATTATCATAATATTAGCTGACATGAAAGACTAATATTTTTCTTAATCACACACGAAGTGTGATTAGAGGCATGTTTAGAAAAAAATGTTATTATTTTTGCTCTCTGGCATAAATATGAAAAAATTTTATCTACATACTATAAAAATACAGTTTCAAGGTGAGTTACCTACCGCCATCTATCACTCAGACCCTTCTATGTAAGAAATATGGAGCTCCCTCCTGGCTGGATCCATTTATGAATGATGACTCTCTAACAGTTTGTAAGAATTGGAAGTTAAGAGTTTGCTGAAGCCCTCTGGGAACAGAATCCATCTCAGCTCATATGTCTCATATTCTGTTGTACAAGTAACCTTTAGTTCAGAGTTAAAAATATATACTTGTTTTAAAGACAGTGGAGTTGGAGTCCTTTTGTTTTATTTCTAACAAATCCTAAGAGAAAACAAGAAGCCACACAGTCTGAAGGAAATAGAAAAGTCAGTATTGAGATTTGGATTGACTTCTGAACAGCTGGGCTGTGAATGGATGGAGAGACCTCAAGGTATTTGTTTTATTAAGATAGCTCAGTGAATTAAGATTGCAGGGGCAGGGTCCACACCACATGTCAGGCAGGGGATTCAATATGGACCAGGTATGGGGAGATAGCTAAGCTTTGAAACCAATCTTTGGTGACCAAAAAAAATCATCTTTAGGAAATGGGGCTCTGGGCAAGAATGTGTAGACTGATAAAGTCAGGAACACAGTGACTGGGGAAATAAGAACAAATGCCAGTGACACTGGCAATGTGGAAAGAAAATTGAATTAGCCTTTTTTTGTAAGACATTCTTTGAGGAAAGGCTGATTCAGTACCCATTTGAGATCTCTTTGTATTTCCCTTTCTCTGGAAAGATAGGGCCCCAGAGGCTGGAATTGGGCCAAGCAATGGGAGGAAGAGATTAAGTGAAGATTGTTTCCAAATTTCGAGGCATTGTGGGATCAGGAATCCAAGCAAGCTCAAAACAGAGAGTAATTTCTCTGAATATCCACTTTCCTCCCAGAGCTTACCTGAGAACCAGTTCCAGGTGGTACTTGGACTCTGGAATGAAACACACCTGGGTCTGCATCCTGTTTCTACCACTTATTTGTCCCATCTTGTCCACTCTGGGTCACAGTATCATCATCTAACCAATGCTAATGATAATTACATAGGATTATCATGCAGTTAAATAAGGAAATATAAGTAGAAAGTCTGGCAGAGAGTAGGTACTCAAAAATTATGTCACTTATTTCAAATTCATTTGGAAAGAACTCAAAACCTTTTAAAAATGTTGCTCCTTTTTTTTTCCATTCAAACACCTCAACAAAGTAAAATTTTTCCCTCATATTTTGGCAATGAATACTTTATCAAAATTAAAAATGAACATATGCATTTATCCAATGATTTAGCTTTTAAGATTTTTACCCTTTGATAGTGTGAGAAATGTATATACCTTTATTCACTTACCTGGAGGAAAAAAAAAAAAACAAACAAAAACAGAACAAACCTAAACATCAATTAACAGGAATAAGGGTAAATAAATTATGCCAGACTCACAATGAAAGATCAAGCAGTCTCTAAAATGAACAGAGTAGGTATCTATGAGCTGATTTTAAAATATGGCCAAGATAAATGTATAATATGATTCCACTATGTAAAGAAAAAGTATTTGTATATATATGTTTGTATGTGTTACTATTTTAGGGGAGAAGACAAAATACTCTATAATTTAAATGTGGTATATTTAGGGAGTAGTAGAAATATGTCAACAGTTTTCATTTTACATTGTAGTATAGCATTTAAATTATAATCTCAACCAGTTATTACTCCTAAGATTTAAAAATAGTTGAAAGTGGTTAACTTGTTCTTTTAATCCACAGCTTAAGAAAATAAAGAAAATTTGAGTTGACTTGGGACATTAATGCAGTAATACTTTCTTTACTACACATTTTGCTTTTATTCTTTGCTTAAATCAAGTATTTCAGTTTTATAGAAAAGTGCAGAAAAACATGCACAAACAAAAGCAGGGTACAACCCTAGACCTACCATTTGCCATCTTAACATGTGCCATCTTGAGTTCAAATCCTTATTTTTTTTTGATAAATAAACAGACTACCTATATTTTGATATATTAGATATATTAGTACTGAAATGTTAGAGGCTCTGCTTTTACCTTCTCTCTGTGCTATTTTTCTTTATCCTCTGGATTCACTATGCGGAAGTGGTTTACTTTCTTTTCATCCATGTATTTTCGCCATGCCAAGAGTCATAACAACTCTTTATATATTTTTATCATTATGCATTTACATATAAGGCAATTGAAACTTAGAAAGATATAATAACTTATACTACTCACATGGATAGTAAATGATGAAGCTTAAATTCAAACCAGGGCACTCAAAAGTTTTGAGATATATTCCACTAAGTGATTATTTTTTTCTTGTGAGTGAATTTATTTGAATTTTACTGTTTTAAGTTGAATTGTGTTCCCCAAAAAAGATATGTTTGATTCCTAATCTTAATACCTATGAATGTGAAGGCATCCAAGGAATAGGGAGGTTCCCAGCCTAGAAGCTGAATTGGAACTGTAGCCCCTGGCCTACACCACAGCCACAGTAATGCCAAATCTGAGCCATGTCTGTGACCTACACCACAGTTCATGGTAAGGCCAGATCCTTAACCCAACAAGTGAGGCCAGGAATCGAACCAGGTAAAACTGTATATTCTTGAACTAGATTGCCTAGGTCCAGATCCTGATTTTCTTTTTCTTTCTTTCTTTCTTTCTTTTTTTTTTTTTTTTGTCTTTTTGCCATTTCTTGGGCCTCTGCCGCGGCATGTGGATGTTCCCAGGCTAGGGGTGTAATCGGAACTGTAGCTGCCATCCTACACCAGAGCCACAGCAACACAGGATCTGAGCTGCGTCTGTAACCTACACCACAGCTCACGGCAATGCCAGATTCTTAACCCACTGAGCAACGCCAGGGATCAAACCCACAACCTTGTGGTTCCTAGTCAAATTCGTTAACCACTAACTCTGAGATCCTGATTTACCTAATAACTACTGTTGATGACCTGGGTGAACAACCTGGGTGTTACTCTGTATATGATTTATAGTTGGCCCTCTGTATCTTCTGCATCCACAGATTTAACTGACCACAAACTTTGTAGTACTGCTGTATTTTCTATTGAAAATATCTGTGTATAAGTAACCCGCATTGCTCAAGGGTCAACTATAATTCATCTATTTAGAGCAAGTTATTAACCTCTCTATTCTTCAGCTCATCAGGCTATTAAAAATGACTTGTTGTCTTTTCCTCTAAAATTAAAAAAAGTGGAAGGGATAAAATAATAAAAATAAAAGCATATTTTGGCAATATATAAAACTAAGATACTGTGGAGATTACTGAAAAACTAAAAGGGGACACCAACAGTAGATAAACTAAGCAAGATGGATCAATAAGAACAGCGAAAAGAGGAGTTCCCATTGTGGTTCAGTGGTAACAAACAGAACTAATATCCATGAGGATGCAGGTTCGATCCCTGGCCTTGCTTGGTGGGTTAAGGATCTGGCATTGCTGTGAGCTGTGGTGTAGGTTGCTGACGCAGCTTAGATCCCTTGTTGCTATAGCTGTGGTACAGGCTGGCTGCTGCAGCTCCATTTCAACCTCTACCCTGGGAACTTCCATATGCTACAGGTGGGCCCCCTAAAAGAAAAAAAAATGAAAAAAAAAACCAGAGAAAAGGCAAAGAAAATATCATAAATGAAAAGACATATTACTACAGACACAGTATAGATTTTTTAAATCTGAAGAGAATTCTATAAACAGTATTATGAAAGCATAATGAAAATTTAAATAAGAATATTTTCTAGGATATAGACATCTGTCATTAAGCAAAGAACATCAAAAATCTAATCACATCAAAAATGTATTGAGTTGATTATCAAATGACTCCTCTGAAAGACACTAGTTCCAGACATTTTATCAATTCATTTGCCAACCATTAAAAAGAAAAATGATTTTGGGAGAACAAAACTGACTAAAATAGCATTGATAGCATTGTCTGGGCAACCCAACCAAGATAATAATATGAAGTTTTATTTTTTCAGCAGTGATTCATATGGTCTAAATTAAATACAAAGAAGTTGAACTTAGTATATACAAATATTACTAATTACTAAGTAGAGAATATGGTGAAGATGGTTCAATATCAGAAATGTAAAATAATATTAGCAGTAATGATTTTCTAGAGAAAATTTTCTGAGCATCTTTAATGAATAAGGATATTATCAAATTCTTAAAAATGGATCTTTGTTATTATATCTATTAAAATCTGACTGAAAATACACTTAACTGTTAAATTTTATAATCTTTTCCATAAAGAATTTGTACATCTTTTATGATCTTTATTCCCTTATATTTATTACCTACTCTTTGTGGAATCTTATATTTCTTTGCATTTCTTAATTATTTCATAGTGTATGCAAACTCTGTTGATTTTTTTTTGTCTTTTTCTCCTTTTATGGCCGCACCACAGCTATGGCAACGCCAGATCCTTAATCCACTGAGCAAGGCCAGGGATTGAACCCGCAACCTCATGGTTCCTAGTCAGATTTGTTTCTGCTGCACTACAGTGGGAACTCCAAATTCTGTTGATTTTTGTAGGTATGTCTTTTATTAAGTAACCTTGCCAAATTATTTTAGTTTGTTGGCCCATTGATTGTCTAGAGAAAAAAGGGAATTTTAGCTCCCTTTGTAATTATTATATTTGATTTCTTTTTCTACATTATTTCATAAATTAGGGCTGTTAGTGATTACAAAGATACTCTCCTTGCTTCTAGTTAACAATGTACTACTAGTTGGAAGGAGTTGTACTCTGAATAACCAATGATCAAATAAAAGAATGTTACATCTCATTAATAATTAGAGTGAACCAGACTAAAACCACAGAGATGTCATTTAATCACATTGAATTGAAAAATAACATACTTCCAGGTATTCATGAGGATGTAAAAATCGTAAAATCAGTAACAGAGGTATAAATTTCAGCATTTAGAGGATTGGTTCTCAAAGTTTAGTCCACAGATCAGCAGAATCAGCAACACCTAAAAAATTGTTAGGAAGGCAGATTTTTCAGGTCTAATCACAGGCCAACTGAATTAGAAACTCTAGGTGTAGGAACCAGAAATCTGTGTTTTAACAAGCTTTCCTGGTGATTCCAAAGTATGCTAAAAGATCCTGACTTAAAGGGAGAAGCTGGTTAACTATGTGATGCTAGCTGGTAAAGATGAAGGTACAACAGTTCTAATTCTAAATCAACTCTAGTCAAACTCATATTCATCTATATATAGAAACATGAACCACAAAGTTCATGGTTGTATTGTTTGTAATGTCATGAAATTGAAAATTTATTGTAAATGTCCTTTAAGAGGAGAATGGATAAACTACAATAGAGTCAAATAATAGATTTACAATGAATGAACTAGTGAGTAAATCTGAACAAAGAATGTTGAGTGATAAAGCTGTGCCATCTAATGCTACTTAAGAAAGTGAAAATTTATTGAATGTTTAATGTACACTAGGTACTGTTTTAAGTGCTTTATGTACATTTCCTCATTTAATTCTCCAAGCAGCTCCAAGAGGTAGGTAATGAGATGAGATCCATATTTAAACATGAGGAAACATTAGCAGCCTGAAACCAGACCCTGGGCTCTAAGTAGTGCTGCTTGTTGGTATAGAAGTGCATCAGTGATACTAAGCTTATAAGAATTCAATACAGGACCATGCATTATTAATGGATAAAAACCAAATTCAGAAGAGTAGGTACCTCTGAGGAGAATAGGTTCTGGGAAGGTTTTAGCTTGATTGGAAATGTTTCATTTTTTTTTAATTTTTCTTATTGTTATTTCCTCAGTACAATTTTTTTCTACTGTATGGCATGGTGACCCAGTTACACATACATGTAATGGATTAGCAATGAAATCCTGCTGTGTAGCACTGAGAACTATGTCTAGTCACTTATGATGGAGCATGATAATGGGAGAAAAACAAATGTATATGTGTCTCATTTCTTGAACAATTTTTTTTGAAGCAAATAGAGCAAGATGTTAACATTTTAATTTAAGAAAAAACTAGACATCCTATGCCCAAACTTTCTATGTGTAATGTTAAAAATACCTAAGAATATCCCTAATAAAACATACCTCATCCCTCAAAATCATGCTCATTTATTCTTTCAGACTTGGACTTAGAAATATATTTTAAACTTATTTAAGAACCCAGGAAAACACACGGAATAACTTGTGAGTCCCCCAGATCTATGACCTGAGACAAAGTTAGTTGCAAGTAACATGTCCATGGAGAAAGAGAAATAATTTAACATGTGCCCTCCTGAGAAAGATTAAATTTTTACTAAGCATTCTGGGGATGGATATAACTAGCAGGTTTTACTTAAAGAACAATGGGATTCTAAATCTATTTCACTCTTGAGTTCCCATCATGGCTCAGCGGTAATGAACCTTTCTAGTATCTGTGAGGACGTGGGTTCAACCCATGGCCTTGCTCAGTGGGTTAAGGATCGGTGTTGCTGTGAGCTGTGGGGTAGGTTGCAGATGTGACTCAGATCCCACAGTGCTGAGGCTGTGGTGTAGGCTAATAGCTGCAGCTCCAACTTATCCTCTAGCCTGGGAATTTCCATATGCCACAGGTGCAGTCCTTAAAAAATCTATTTCACGCTTTGAAATTTAATTTTAAAAATTAACATTGTATAGTTGCAGTATCCAACACAAGGGCACCATATCTGGTTTAGTTCTTAGAGATATCCATGGTATTTAGAAAATTGTTCAGAGCAAGAGGTGGCTCACTTTGTGTAGTTCTCAGACAGACCAGAACAGATTCCAGGCCATCTACTATTATCACTCACTAATAGAGGCCAAGCGCTCCCCACCTTCATGTCACCAAATCTTAAGCAATGTGTGTTCTGCCATCCATCACAGTCAGATGTAGATAGAGTAAGATGAACATCATCCATTCTCCACATTATGTTCATCCATCACTGCCTTGGGGAATCCGTAGAGCCTAAGGAGAACCTATAAGCAGTGTAGAAAATGAACCTGGGATGGGAATTTAGGAGATATGTGTGCTTGTCTCAACTATGTTATAAAAATAATGGGATTTTAGAATGTTAGTGTTAAAGGTACCTCACAGATCATCTTGCCCTTGCCATCATTTTAAAGATGAAATAAAGAATGAGAAAGTGACTTGGCCAACACCATATATGACCCATCATTAAGTATGTATTGGGAAGTGAAGGAACTGCAGTGAGAGTTTGTACCCACATACGAGTCATGTACTCAGTCTCGCCCTTACTTTGGAGCAGTGTGACTGTGGTGGGCGATTAATTACCTCCCACAGTCCTCTTGATCTTCAGTACATTAAAGGGCCATTTTCTGATCCCCACCCCACCCCCACCTGCCCTCAGGTTTACTCTGAGAGTAGAACAAAGGGGAAGAATTTCCCCACTTTTCTCTCCTTTCCTTGTGGTCACACCTTCTGCCACTCTGTCTTTTGTACTTCTATTTTGTTAACTTCATTGTCGTGGTTATTTCTTTAGAAGGTCATTAGAAGTATTAAATCCAAATGTAGATATCATTTAGTCCCTCCAGAAGTAAAATGTTACACAAACACAGGGATAATTGGAGATCTGTTTACCCATTGTTTGATAAAGTCTTGATTTTCCCACTCAGCCATTGTATCAGAAGTGTGTGTGTGCATGTATGTGGATGTTTATGCGTGTGTGTGTGTGTGTGTGTGTATGTGTGTGTGTAGGATGGACCAAGTAAAGGTAGATGAGGCAGGGAAAAATGCATGAGGCAACCAAGAAGAGGTGAGAGTAATTTGGAAAACTGCTTAACAAGGGGACAGTGGTGGGGAGCTGGAGTTGGAAAACAAACTTCCAGTTTTATAATTGGAGCAAAAGGTAATTCTGACCAAATCAGTCTTTTAGAGATTGAAAAAATAGCACTAGATATAAATATTCCAGGCTACCTCTTTTACTCAAACCTAATCCATTTAGCATTGTCATATATGATCCAGAAACAACTCAGCAGCCTCTTCCTATACTAAAATGGAATATTTTGCTTCTTGAAAGTATGGCTGATGAGAGCTTTTAAGGCTGCTAAATACCTTAAATGTCACTTGTCAGTATAGAACTGAGCTCCAAGTTAGCCTCTTCAACCCTCCCCAGGTACCATGAAGCATCACCACAGATCTGCCGTTCTCAAAACAAGCATCCTACTTTGTTGTTTAATTTTGGCCATAAAACCACAGCATGAATATTCCTGTACATTAATTTTAGTTGAAAATTTTTGGGGAACCTTTAAGTTATGTAACAAACAATGTTAAATATTTTTACATAAAACTGACGTCCTAGAGTAGAATGCAAAACCTGCATGCTTTGGGGTAAAACAATGACTACAAGAAATAGCCCACAAGCTTGTGCTTCAGGCGATCTCAGAAGTTCTGTGGCTGTACCTTTGTTGTCTGTGCTGTGAAGGAGAAACATCCCCCCTCTCCCCGAAATGCCTTACCTGCCATATACCAGGCATTGGATAAGAGTTGTCTGCTGGGAAGAGTTGTGACCATGGGTGAGATAGAAATGGGTTTTGTGGGCTGAAGTCTGATGACATAGAGGAACCCAATGGAGAGCTGTCAGCCACTAACTGCAGTTGGAGCCATGAGCTTCAGTCCTGAACAGGCATCTGGGCAGTACCCCAATGCTTGGGACCCACTACCTCCTGTGTCTGCTAGCTGCTCCCCAACTTACCACAAACTACCTCTGAGAACTACAGGACTCACCACAGGTCTGTGATGCAGACGCATGCAGTCTGAGAAACAGCAGCTATTTCCAGTGAGAAACATCTCTGCTCTTCAAGGGCTGCCAGTATATATTCAATTTGGAAGCAGGTAAACACAGGGAAAATCTTTTCACATACCACCAAATAAGCTTATTTTCCAAAATTACCATTCTCTTTGAGTACTTTTCTGTTCCCCTCAGACAAATCATTTCCATTTCAGAGCACCAGAATTTTCACTTAAAGACTGAGATATTTGGGTGAGAAAATCCTTTACTCTATGTGTATATTCACCTGTGTGATACAGTGGTCATAAAACTGATCCTGCTAGTTAGAATTCATAATGGGACTAAAAATTTCCCAACCAAGCAGTCTTATTTCCATTTTTAAAAGTCTCTTTTATCATTTTTCTTTCAGGAAAAATAAAGGAGAAAAATGTACATCTTAGACATTTGGAAATTTCCAAGTATCTGAAATATTTCCTTTATGTAAAAGTCTGTCTCAAGGTTAAAATAATTTGAGGATTTTTTTTTTTAATTTGGGAAGTTCAAAAGCATAAATTTTTAAAAATCATCAAGGGGCACTCAGGTATGTGCACAGGTGTAACTCAACTACCTGATGATGGTATAAATGCTGTCTTTAAAGAACCCTCTTCACTTTTACTCAGCCTCATCCCAACTTTAGGATTGATCCTTTCCCTCTTCCTTACCCACCTTAGGGAATTTAGGGAGGGGAAGGAGGAATAAGCTTGGAGATACATGAAAAAGCAAACCTAAATATTAAAATACTAAGAAAAATAAAAAAGGCTGAGATAAAAGAATGGTAACCTACCATGAATTAAATGGTAGGGAAAATTAAATTATATGCACATAAAGTCAGGAGAAAGGCAGGGATGGGAGAGAAAAAAATAAGAACCAGTCTTAAAATAACACAAAGAAAGGAAAATCATCACATTTATTTGGATGTGGTACTGTTTAAGCTTTCTGGCAGATGCAGAAAGTCATCATTTTCATAGCAACAACAGGACAGAACCCATTTAGGAGAAAACATGTGAAAATAAAAGAGTTATTAAAAATAAGCTATTACATGGATTTTGATATAGTTTATATCTAATTTCTTAATTTTCACTATTAGAATGATCACTTCATTATTATCTTTAAATTTTAAAATTGTCTTTAAGAGCTAAACATAATTGCCTTTTATTTAACAACCTTAGATCTTTGTTTCCAGTTTCCAGAGAGAAATAACTAGTGCTGTTGCTGGAATCTCCTTATTTATTGTTTTTTGAGGTCCAAGCAGAGATTATCACTTTAATGCCCTGCATCAGTCAGCAGCTGCTGTGAGACAAATGAAACAAAAAAACAAACAGAAACAAAACAATGAATGTTAGTGTCTGTAATGGTAAATTTGCAGTGTGTCCATTTAGGTATGCTTGACCTGTGCTTTTCAGATTCTCTCTATGGTATAGTATAGTTCTAGGTCAGTGTGGGCTATGAGAGATTTTGCTCCAGGGATGAAAGCTCCATATCTGTGTACTGGAAAGTGATTGTGAGGGTTTTGGGCAGTAACACAGCCAAACACTGTGAACCTCCTGGGTCACTTTGCTGGTGGGTCTGCAGCTCCTCCAGACACACTAGATCCATTCCTCCAGCTTTCCTGACTCTGGACCAGGTGCGTGTTCATCCCTTCTTACATGGACACCCCTATCATCTTAGCTGGAGCCTTCAAGAGATGAGTAACTAATGCTAGTTGCAGTTGGTCCTGACTGCTCACCTTCAAAAGTTCCAGTTTATCTTTGCCTCCCCTGCTTTGTAGTCTTCTTTTCCCAGATGCCTGGTCTTGAACAGTAATTAGTATAAAGTCTGCAAAGAATATAGAACTTTATTTTGGGTCTTAGAAACTGAAATTTGGGAGACATAGATTGGGGTGAAACTGAGAGAGTGTTCCAGGCAAGAGAAAAATTGATGGGCTTATAAAGGCAAAGGCCACAAAAGTGTTAAAGTTGTCTTGCAAGAATGACAATTTGGATCTGCCACAAAAAGGAAATATTTGTCCTTAAGGCTGTCTTGGGTTTTTTAGGGTAAGGATTCACTAAAGATCTTGACTTTTTGGAACATTGTGCAAATGTTCCAGATTGCCTGTGTTAATAAGTGGCAATAGTTGGTCAGAAGTTCAGACTACAACCAGGCTGGGAAATGTACAAGTCCCACTTCCTCAGTGTTCTCCTGGATCCACTTTACAGAGCTCTCTTGGGCATAGTTACTCCATTTTGATTTTCCTTTCACCTTGTTGTTCCTACATCAGCTCTAGATATGCAAATGACAGCCTCTTACAGAACACATAACCAGCTTTCACAATTGCTCAAGGTAAAATCCCTAAATTGTCCTTTCCTTCTTCTATTTTCCTTTTCATCTACTACAATTTTGACTTGTCTGACCAAATATTTATTGATACAGAATTTTGAACTAGAGGTGGTTCTAGAGGAAAATTGGTGACAAAGTCTGGGAAAGAGGTATGTGGGTAGACCTCACAAAATGGGAAGAAAATGTATATAAACTTATTGCCAATGCAAATGTTCACCAGTGAGCAACGAGGATCATCATAAGCAAGTGGGTTATGTGGTGGCTTTGCGGCCCTCAGTTGGCCTATTTGCCTGGTTATCCCATTCTTCCCCTGGGCTTGTGAGAAAGGTGGCCATGATAAAAGAAATGACCATGCATTGGATCAGCAACATGGCTTTTCTACTTACAAAGGCTAATTACCTGAATTTTCTGCTAGGGATCCAATTTTCCAATCACAAATACAACACTGAACTCCAGTTATGTGAATAAATAAACTGGATACCTGGGAAAATTTGATTAGTACAAGACCACTTTCTTCATGGAAGGGGGAGCCCTTTGCTATCCTTGGAATAGACACTTTGGGTATGGATTTCCTTTCTCTGCTCATGATTTTTCTGCCAAAACCAATATCTTTGGACTTATAGAGTATTTTATTCATTGTCATGGTATTTTTTACGCTATTGATTCTGAACAAGGCATTCATTTAAAATCCAATGAAATATGGCAATGTAGCCATGTTCATGGAATTCACTGGTCTTACCATGTTCCCTGTAACTCTGAAGCAGCTGGTATTGCAGATTGGTGGATGACTTCTGCAGTCTCAGATATAGTGCTAGCTGGGGGCAACACCTAACAAAGATCAGAGATGTCATACAAAATGTTAGATGAACTAAATCCGTGACCAATATGTGAAGCTATTTCTATTATAGACATGATTCATGGATAAGATTATAAAGGAAGTGAAGAAATACCCCAGAAGTGAATTTTCTTACTGTGACCTATGATGCTAAGTTAGCAAAATTTTTGCTTTCCCTCCCTGAAAATTTGGATTCTGCTGGTCTAGAATGTAGTTCCCAAGTGAAGGAAGACTTTTACTAGAAGACTCAACACTAGTTCAATCAAATAATTAAGCTAGAAGTTGAGACTATTTTCTGGACACTTGGGGGCTCTTCATACCAGTAATCAGAAGGCAAAGAACAGGGTTACCTGGCTGGGACAATTGATTCTGATTATCAAGGGAAAATTGAGTTGCTACTTCACAATCAGGATAAGCAAGACTCTGGTATATAAATGGTTTCTCTGGGGTATCTCTTAATATTCTCATGCCTTTTGATAAAAGTCAATGGAAAACTAAATAACCCAATACAATGAGGATTGCTAATGGTGTAGATTCTTGAGGTATAAAGATTTGGGCCACTTCACCAGGCAAGAAACCACAGCCAATTAAAGTGCTTGCTTAAAGCATGGGGCTAAAGAATGAGTAGTAGAGGAAGTGGTTAAAAACTACAAGCTGTGAAGGTGGGGCCAGTTTCAGAAATATGAGAAGTTTGTATAAATCTTGGCCAGGCTTGAGTTTTCTCAGTTTTCTTTCATCTGTGGTTAGCTGACAGTTTGGGACATGAAGCTCTGCTCCATGTGGCCATTTATCATCCAGTCCATCATATTCTCATAGAAATAGCAGGATTCTAAGTTGAGCAAGAGAGAGACTAGAAGAATGTAGGGCCATATAATGATTTCAGTCAGCCCAGACTCAGAGCAAGTAGGGCTAACCAAATTTCAAGGCAAAAGGTGTAGATACAAGAAGGCCCTTCATTATGGCTGTTAATGCAATTAGTGTTTGGAAGCGTTCTCGCTTCTGAAGTACACTAGGATGCTGCAAAATTTGTCATCCTAACAGAAAGTCTGAAAATTTGTTAAAGCTTTAGTCCCTGATGCCACATTTCACCTACTTAGAACGTGCTTCATATCTCTTACTTTATTACTAAGAATTCAATAAAATTTTTCCAATGTCACCTTTGCAGCTGCAATTTTAATACAGCATCTGATCTTTGATTGCATTTCCCTGACAGCCCCTGGTAGTGACACCAGGAAGTTTGGGAAGATTTGGGGTATCCCATAAACTGTATTATCCTCCTTGAAGCCACCTAAAATAAACATATTGTCTAAATAAATTTTATGTAGATTCTATGCAACAGTAGTTTTAAAGAAAAATGCTCTAATTATTTTTCCATTTACTCTATCAGAACCGCATGAATTTGCCAACTTTTAATCCATTTCGACCTGAAAAAATTGTGATGTTAGATAGTTTAATTCACAAATTATTGGCAATTTTGGCTTCCCCTCTTTGGCACAGTGTCCTAAAATGTCTCCTGGCATTTAACACAACTTGGGACCTCTCACCTTTATATACTCCATTCAGATATAGTTCTGCTCATCCCTGATCTACTGGTCTGGGTGAGCATAGACATTTAGGAGACTGAAACATTACCATTAACTGCAGAATCAAAAGGCACCAAGAGGAAGATAGTAAGCAAAGAATCACAACCTTTCTTCTGTGAAAATGTCAATGTCCCCTGGGGGTATTTTTTCCTTTTATTCTTTTATTGTGTTCGAGCTATACTAGGATAGTAATAGTCTAATATTTAAGGCAGTCGAAGATGAAAATCTTCCTGATGAGTAGCTTCCATGTGTTGTAACCTTATAAAAATCTTTATTAATTTTTTAAATTAATCTTTAAATTGAATTTGTAATTACAATTTGGCTAGCAATTGGTAAGTGAAATAGTTGAATGGGGATATGTGTGGAAGTAAATCCCAGAAATGGGGTGGGAAGAATAGGAAACTGGAATGTATATTTTCTCTTTTTGCTTCCCTCTCTCCATGTCTTTCACCCCCTCTACCTTATTTCTCTATGTTCTTTAGGAAAGAGAGACTGCAATCTAGGATGTTATATTTCTGGTGATGTATACAAACCAGTAGTGCATATTTATAGTTCACCACTATATGAACTTGGATCATAACATGTTTGAGTTAGGGAAGACTTTTAATAGTGTACCAGGTTGATCACCCAAATTCACTGGACTTTCCTTCCAGTACCTTTTCAAAGGTGTACATCTTTTATCTGATACCCAGTTTTTCCCAGGGTGCTCCCACAATGTGAGATGGTCCATTCTATCTGAGGCATGTCTGATAATGAGAATGGTTTTCCTAAATGAGCCAAAATATGCTTCCCTGAAAATTTCATTCATTGATCATATTTTTTCCCATTACCAGGCTATTCAGAAAAAAAAATTCAATTTCAGTCACATAGCAAAGAGTTAGGAATTGTGGTTTTGTGTGAATGGTGTAAATTGGAAAGGGCTATATGCAAATATGTGCTATTATTATTGTTTCATATGAAAAAAATCAAGTAATTGAAATCAACTTTTAAGTCAATGAATTGAATAATTTATTTTAAAATGACCTATGCATCTCCTTATAATTAAATTCCTAAATTAGTGAAATATTATCCAAATGCTATTCATGCTTAGTTAATTGAAAATAGTATTTTTAGAAGCCTTTTCTAGAAGTGTAAGCTGTGTTTTACTTTTTCAAAGATAAATTGTGGAATGAATATAAGTTTTACAATTTGATCCATATGTTAAATTAAATATTAATCTAAATTTTGTATATTTTATGTGGTTTATGTTATAAAATATGACTTACAACTATTTATAAACATTTTCATTTGTAAAACTATGTATTATATAGC
Organism: Phacochoerus africanus; assembly: GCF_016906955.1. Classification (NCBI taxonomy): domain Eukaryota; kingdom Metazoa; phylum Chordata; class Mammalia; order Artiodactyla; family Suidae; genus Phacochoerus; species Phacochoerus africanus. The sequence goes on from NC_062545.1 coordinate 103,747,552, forward strand.
TAAATAATTCCGTAAACATTTTATTCTTTGTTATAAATGGCTTCTTGACTGCTGTACATATTTACTTGGCAGGCTATTGTTTTGTACTAGGCTCAGAAGATTCAGATGTTCTCTGTGGCTCGTTAGGTTAAGGATCTAGTGTTGTCACTGCAGTGGCTCAGGTTGCTGCCATGATTCAGGTTTTATCCCTGGCCTGGGAAATTCCCCATGTCATGGTGTAGCCAAAAAAAAAAGAAGAGAGAGAGAGAGAGAAGTTTCAGCTGATGAAAGAACTGATATTAAATGATTCTATTCTATTCTGTAGGATAGAATGGAATATATATTCTGTTTTATTCTCTGGGGTGCACCTGAATATTAGCTAGTTTATTTTTCATGTTTTACCCATTTGTCCTTATTTATCCTCATAATAACAATATAATGTTATTAGCCCCAGGTTATAGATCCAAAAACTGAGTGGCTAAGACAGAGAAAGACTAAGTCATCACCCCAAGGCCCAAGACCACACAACCAGTGGCTGAGCAAGGTCTGTTTGATCCCATTTCACTCCACCTTGAGTCTTACTAGAATTCCAAATTTCCTACCCAATTTTGGTCTCCATGTCCTGCTGACAGGCTTCCAAGCAAGGCTGGTGTATACTTTATTTCCTTAAAACCCTTGAGGACAAGTAGTGCATTGACTTAGCTGACCCACAAGTGAAAGACAGTGTTTCCATTTTTAGTCTTTGCCATAATCCTCACTCCTTTGCTTGGATCAGGAAGGCTATCTAGAGATCAGACACTTAGCATCATAGCGAAGTGAAATATTTGGAGGTTCCAAGTATCCTTGACTGCTAATGGCTGCTCAGTGTTCTTACCCCCAGCCTACCACTGTCTTGCATCCCAGCTCTATTTCTCCACCTTAGTCTCAAAGATGAAGAAAATACCTGTGTGAATTAAGTCCTTCTGGCAATTTTTGTCAGGTTTCTATTTGTTCTCAACCAGTCTCCTGCACTAACTTCCTGGAAGGACTTCCAGTCTTCCCTGTCCTATCCAGAATGCCACCAGAGTGAGCTCTAAAATAATCTAATCAGGACATTTCCTCTACTTAACTCTGCTTTCCCCCATTCTCTGCAATTAGCTGTCTGTACATAACTCTGTACACTTTATTTAACATGACAAGGTGTTGTCTAACTTTAGCCTGCCTTCTTAAAATCATCTTTTCTGTGAAACTCCACCCACTAAACTCGTCAGAGCTCCTGTATTAGCCATGGTATTAGTTTCCTATGGCTGCTGTAACAAATCATGACAAATATGGTGATTTAAGAAAAATGTATTTGCACCCAGTTCTGGTGGCCAGAAGTCCAAAATTAGTATCACAAAAAATCAAAATGTCAGAAAGACCACACTCTCTCTGGATGTGACTCCATGTTCTTTGATTCTTCCAGCATCTGGTGGATGGCAACCTTCCTTGACTTACACCCACTTCACTCCTGTCTCTGCCTCAGTGGTCACATTGCCTTCTCTTCCATGTATGTCAAGTTCCCCTCTCATCTCCTCTTATAAATATATGAGTGATTCCATTTAGGACTCCCCTGGAGAGTCAAAGAGAATCAAGATACATAACTTAATCACATCCTGAAAAGCCTTTGCTATATAAGGTAATGTTCATGGGTTCTGAAGATTAGGATTACAGATTCTTTGGTGACTCTCATTTAGCCCACTCCAGTAATCTACTGTTGAGTAGCATGTCATACCCCAAATTTAGCATCTTAAAACAACAATACTATATACTACCTTATAGTTTCTGTGAGCCAAGAATGTGGGTGGGCTTAGGTGAGTTTGTGGCTCTGAGTCTCTCAGAAGCCCATAGCCATGAAAAGACTTGATTTGGAAGAATCCACTTCCTGGCTGACCTATGTGATTGTTTTGGTATTTGCTTCCTCCTGGGTTGTTGACTGGAAGCTTTTCCTAGCTCCTTGATACATGGACCTCTTCCTACATAATCTCACATTAACATCAGCTTGTTTCACCAGAGTGAGCAAGTGAGGAAGTGAGAGAGGGCCAGCAAGAAAGTGCAAGCAAGACAGAAGTCATAGTCTTTTTAATTCAATCATTGAATTTGAATTCTCTCACTTTTTCCATGTTCTGTTAATGAGGAGAAAGTCACGAGGTCCTCCCCACCCTCAATTGAAGAGGATTACACAGGGGCAAGGATATTAGGAAGCAGGGATCATTGGGAACCTTGTCAGAACCTGCCTGCCTTAGTTGTCTAAACATAGCATATCTTTCCCTCTCATACTTGTTCAAAGATATCTGCTTGTAGAATTTTCCCTTCTGCTTCCACTCCCATCTCAAATAGCATCCCCACAGTGAAGTGAATCCAAACAATATTTGGAATCCCACAACATTTTTTTAATACCTTTGTATCACCTATAGCTGTTGACAATATTGATTCTTCCCTAAAATTGGGGCTCTTTGAAGTCAGGGGCTCTGATATTTTCCTCTGATGTCCTCAGTGCCTTCCTGGCACAGTGAACAGCACTTAATAGTGTTCTGAATATTAGTTACTTTCACAATTGCATAATTTAGTGCTGATTTGATGTAAATGTAATCCTTGAACTTCATTATGCACAATTTTCCTTGAAAAACTATAGCTAGTCTATTGTGTTTTAGCAATGCTTCTTTAATTTTTTGCACAAATAAATTCAGAGAATTCTGTTAAAATGGAAGTCCTTATTCTCTATGCCTGGAATGTAGCTCAAGATTCTGAATTCTTAACGCATTCCAAGCTGATGCCTGTGTTGTTTGTCCAAGTACCTCATATTGTGAATATAAAACATAGAAAAGTGAGTAAGAGAAGAATATAAGAGAGGTTATAGGGAAGGATATTTAAGTTTGAAATAAGAGAATTTTCAAATAGTAAGATCAGCATAAAAATAGGTTGGGTACATGTGATATGTGTGGAGGGTGGGTGGGTGGTGTGTGTGCGTATAGTGTGTCTGTGTAATATGTGTGAGTGAACTAATGAGTTCATTTTCCCCAGAGTCACTCAGATGTGGGTTACAAGTCCAATTGTTGGGGACAGTGGGGATTCTAGTAACAATTAGAATAAATTTGGATTTTCTAAAAGTGATCTATGGGGAGTCATGTTTCTGTTAAGAAGTCCTTAAGAACATTTATGAAAAGACAACCAGCTAAAACATCTCTCACTTTATACATTTTACCTATGGAAGTTCTGCATAAGATTTAATTTTTAAAAACAAGTTCAGCCTTGTTACACACATACTCATTGCTTCAGAAGGGCTTCTCTGGGAGTTCCCCTTGTGGCTCAGTGGGTTAAGAACCTAACTAATATCTATGAGGATATAGGTTCAATCCCTGGCCTCCCTCAGTGGGTTAAGGACCTGGCATAGCTGCAAGCTGCAGAATAGGTCACACGTTCAGCTTGGACCTGGTGTTGCTGTGGCACAGGTTGGTAGCTGTTGTTCCAATTTGACCCCTAGGAACTTCTGTATGCTACAGGTGTGGCACTAAAAAGAAAAGAAAAAAAAAAAAGAGGTCTGATTCTATGAGGCCTGATCAAAGAATTATATAATCAAATGTTAAAGGAAAAATTCCCCTTGATGCACAGTATTGTGGTCTCTGCTAGGGTTGCAAAAGAATTTCCAGACTCAGAGTGGGGTGAAAAAGAATAAGTTTACTGAGGCAAGAAATGCAGCAGGATAACTTCCTGATGATTAGGGAGATCTGACCCCAAGCATGAATTCTTCATCTATTTTTATAGCCCAGGAACAAAGGAGAGAGGAGAAGTCTTACAGCACATTTGCTGATCAGTTGGAAATGTCTACTTTCCTATAGGGTTGGGGAGAGGAGCTAGCCAAATATCTTTTCTTATATGAAACAAGAATGAAGTAGGCCAGGTTGCTCAGGAGGGGCTCAAGACCTTTGTAACAGTTGCAATGGGATGGAAAAGGTGATAAGAGTCTGGTAATTTTTATCTCAGCAACACTGTTGTCCTGAGACTCTCTGAATTTATCCCACTGGAGAGAACTTGGAGTCCACACATAGATTTTCAAATTGATATGTAGAGATTATTCTCCAATCTTCAAATCTTTGAGTAAATTACAGTGAAAACTCATGACTTAACAACAGTGTCCAATTGCACAATAGCTCAAAACCTCACTGGGTAAGCAAACTAACTCACAAAATCCACGGACCCTATGTTCATATGCTCTGTCCATGGGAGAGCCCCTCAGGCCTTTCTTCATTCTGACTCTTATTTGTTCTTATTTTACAACAATGCGACATAATGAAAGGAGCAATAAGGTGGGATTCCTGTGGTACAGTTATGATTCACCTCTGCCAGGGCTCCTGTCCCCTTCCCTCTCTTGTCTCAGTTTCCTCATTAGAGGGTATTCCATAATAAGGGTTAGAAAAATTTTCTGTAAAGGCCTGTATAGTAAATATTTTCATTTTGTGCACCATACAACCTGTACTGCACCTATTCAGCTCCGGCGTAGACAATACATAACCAAAAGAGTGTGGCTGTGTTCCATTCGAACTTTCTTTTTTTTTTTCTTTTTTCTTTTTTTTCTTTTGTCTTTTTTTTTCTTTTTGTCTTTTTGTCTTTTCTAGGGCCGCTCATGCAGCATATGGAGGTTCCCAGGCTAGGGGTTGAATTGGAGCTGTAGCCGCCAGCCTACTCCAGAGCCATAGCAACGCGGGATCCGAGCCACAGCTCACAGCAACGCCAGATCCTCAACCCACTGAGCAAGGCCAGGGATTGAACCTGCACCCTCATGGTTAGTTGGATTTGTTAATCACTGCGCCACAACGGGAACTCCCAAACTTTCTTTTTAAGACAGGTGGTTGTCTAGCTTTGGTCCATAGGCCATACTTTGCTAGCCAATCTTGTTCTTCAGGATCTCTGCGTACCTGCCCAACTCAAAAAAATGTGATTTAAAATTAGATGGATCTTGTTAATTTTTACAAAGATATTAATGGATTATACTGGCCTGAAATATATTTGCTTTTGAATAGTGAACATACAGTATTTTAACTCAAAGGGGCACAATTCCTTCAGGCAGCAATGTCGGGCAACAGGCAGTTAGCAGGGATATTTTTGATAAGTCTTCAGAGGGCCCTGAAATTATGCCAAATTGGCATTTTCTTGCCCTGTCTCTATGTAAGTTCAGGTTAGTTAGTCAGAGGGAATTGCAGCCATTTGAGGGTCCTCCCTCCAAGCCTTTCTGGGACTGCTTGCTTGCCAGGACAACTGAGAAGCCACAAAAGGGGGAACAATGGGCCTGGTTGTGGGAACTGTAAATAATGAACTCCCTGCTCTATAGGGCCCCATACTGATGGGTATTCAATTGTAAATATCCCCTTTCTGCTGATGAACTGGAGGGAAGAGCCCATGGCTATATATTATGCTATATATTCCTTAGAATCCAACTTCAGGAAGAGAGGACAATGTAGGCGGCAAAACCAACCCATTAACTTGCTATACATCTGTTTCTCTCCCCATAATGCCAGGTGCTGAGACAGCCCACACCTTCCCTTTGAGACACATGGCTATTTTTGTAGGTATAGAATGCTTATATGTGTAGGGAATGTATTGCCATTTGATTCCTTCCATGGCATCTTCTTGAAGATAAGCAATCAACTTCTGCCATTTTTTTTCCCTTCAGTTTTTTACCCCTTGCACTTGGTCTTGTTTTGCTTTAACTGATGTAGAGCCTCTCCTCTGAGAGGCCACTAAGCAGCTGAGGAGGTATTTCATAAATGTTTAGATTTTTTTCTTTTTCTGGTGGGGGGGCAAACCCAATACATATTGAAGTTCCCAGGTTAGGGATCAAATTGGCATTACAGCTGCCAGCCTACACCACAGCCATAGCAACACGGGATCTGAGCTGCATCTGCAACCTACACCACAGCTCCCAGCAATGCCCAATTCGTACCCAGTGAGTAAGGCCAGGGATCGAAACCTCATCCTTGTGGATACTAATCAGATTTGTTTCAACAGTGCCACAATGAAAACTCCCCAGAAATGTTTAGATTAATTTTCATTTTTCATCCATTGTCCATGGCTCTCACCAAGACCATGGCTTGGGTTCCTGACCAATGAGGACATTAACTTTTTCTGGGTGTGATCCTTTCATTTGCCACTTTCCTAGACTGACTCCTGATTCCCTCCTGCTTTTTTGAACTCTGAGATTCTGGACTCTGAACTATGATTTGGCCCCCTGGATCCTGCCCATTTCTGCATTCTGTGTACTTGATCTCCAGTGTCTTATGATTCCTACTAAACTTTGGAAACTTCTCCTTGCTGGCTCTTAGGTAAAGCAGGAGACTTGTTCAAAAGGTAAATTTACTGAGTATTCATTATCATAAATGATTTCTAGGGTCCCTTAGAATCCTAGAAATCATTTATGATAAACCTTTTTTTTTTAAGATAAAGGCTATCAGGCCCAGAGATGTTAACTCATTGCCCAACATTATCCAGATTCCACCCAGATGTCATCTTCCCTCCCACTCCATCCTTCTCAGTGGGCAGCTCTTCTGCCTCTAGTATATTTGGGGAAAGTGTATGTGTTTCTTCCCATCCTCTCATGACCTGCTTCTCGCCTTTGATTAATGCAGCTCCCTGGCCTTAGTTAAATCACTTTACCTGTTTGAAATTCAATTTCCTGAAGAAATGCTTTGGTTGCAATAAACAGAAATATGGAGCCACAGTAGTTTTTATCAAATAGAAAGTTATTGTCTCCCATGGCAAGTATCTAAACATGAGCAGCCTCTGCTGTCATTGTAGCAGCTTAATAGCATTAGGCCCAACAGGTCTGTGGTTCACCTGGCCTCCCCTGATTGTCTCAAATATGCAAGGTATAGCTCCAGGCATGAAGTCTGTATTTAGAACAGGAAGGAAAAGGGGAGAGAAGCAACCCTCTGCTTCTGTCCCTTTCATCAGCAAAAACAAAAGCCATCTCAGAAATTCCCAGCCGACTTTCACTTATATGGTAGAATCACATGAATGCCCCAGCTGCAAGGGAAGCTGGGAAATTAAGTGCTTAGCTGTTCCAGTGTCTCTGGCAGAGGAAGGCAGAAGAAAGAGATTGTGCTTATATGTTCAGTTAGCCAACCCACAGTGTCCAGCACACCTTCCTTGTAAAAGTCAAAGGTGGTTCTAGAAATGATCCCTAAGACCTTTCTTAGTTCCATCTCTTTGGGACTCTCCCAGTAGGGAAAAAAATTCAGTATGTAGCATCACTTTCATGTGTATAGCAATTCCTGGTTTCCAGTTTCTGAGTAAGTTCTCCCTCCAAAACAACAACAACAACAAAAAACAACAAAATAAAATCCTCTAATAATCTATTCACAGATTAGGGAAAGAGTTGGAAAAAAGGTTTGTAGAGAAAAAAAAATAGACACTGCAAATCTCTGGGTTTTCTACACAGTAATGCATTTCCCAAAAGGTAACTCAGTGTCATCCTCAGAAGTAAGGAGCCTAGGAGGTCAGTATTAACCTAATGATTAAGATAATGCTATTCTGATAGTTTTAGGAAAGGAAAACAAAACATCTATTCAGATGGAAATGTTCCTAAGAGAGGTAATAATACACATAATGATATTACATCATGATTTTTCAAATAAATTTGTGCTAATGATTTTTTTAATTTTTATTTTTTTATTCTAGTTGATTTACAACATTCTGTCAATCTCTGTAGTACATCAAAATGATCCAGATATACATTCACACACAATATTTTTTCACATTTTCCTCCTTCATGTTCCATCGCAAGTGATAAGATATAGTTCCCTGTGCTATAGAGCAGCATCTCATTGTTTGTGCACTCCAATTGCAAAACTTTGAATCTACTAACCCCAAATCCCTAGTCCATCCCACTCCCTTCCCCTTCCTCTTGGCAACCACAAGTCAATTCTCCAAGTCCATGAGTTTCTTTTCTGTGTAAAGGTTCATTTGTGCCATATATAGATTCCAGATGTATGAGATATCCTATGGTATTTGTCTTTCTCTTCTGACTTACTTCACTTAGTATGAGAGTTTCTAGTTCCATCCATGTTGCTGCAAATGGCATTATTTCATTCTTTTTATGGCTGAGTAGTATTCCATCGTGTATATGTACCAAATATTCTTAATCCATTTACCCGTCCATGGACATTTAGGTTGTTTCCATGTGTTGGCTATTGTGAATAGTGCTGTAGTGAACATAGGAGTGCATGTATCTTTTTCAATGAAAGTTTTGTCTGGTTATATGCCCAGGAGTGGTATTGCTGGGTCATATGGTAGTTCCATATTTAGTTTTCTGAGGTACTGCCATATTGTTTTCCATAGTTGTTGTACCAGTTTACATTCCCACCAACAGTGTAGGAGCATTCCCATTTCTCCATACCTTCTCTAGCATTTGGTATATGTAGACTTACTAATGACAGCTATTTGGACTGGTGTGAGGTTGTACCTCATTGTAGTTTTGATTCTCATTTTTCTAACAATTAGTGATATTGAGCATTTATTCATGTGCCTTTTGGTCATTCATATGTCTTCTTTGGAGAAATATCTGTTGAGATTTTGTGCCCATTTTTCAATTGGGTTGTTTATTTTTTGCTGTTGAGCTGTATGAGTTTGTTTATTTGGGAGATTAAGTCCTTATCATTACATAGTGTGAAATGGATTTCTCCCATTCTGTAGGTTGTATTTTGTTTTTTTAAGGTTTCTTTTCCTGTGCAAAACTTGTCAATTCGATTAGATCCTATTTGTCTATTTTTTGTTTTATTTCTATTACATTGGTAGACTGACCTAAGAAAACATTTGTATGGTGGATGTCAGAGAATATTTTGCTATGGTTTCTCTGGGAGTTTTAAGGTGTCTTGTTTTGTTTATTCTTTTTTTTATTACTCAAATGAATTTATCACATCTATAGTTGTATAATGATCATAACAATCCAATTTCACAGGATTTCCATCCTATAACCCAAGCACATCCCCCCACCCCCAAACTGTCTCCTCTGGAGACCATAAGTTTTTTTTTTTTTGGGGGGGGGGTATTTTATTTTATTTTTATTTTTATTTTTTTTTTATTTTCCCACTGTACAGCAAGGGGGTCAGGTTATCCTTACATGTATACATTACTATTACATTTTTCCCCCAGCCTTTCTTCTGTTGCAACATGAGTATCTCGACAAAGTTCTCAATGCTATTCAGCAGGATCTCCTTGTAAATCTACTCTAAGTTGTGTCCGATAAGCCCAAGCTCCCGATCCCTCCCACTCCCTCCCCCTCCCCCCCCATCAGGCAGCCACAAGTCTCTTCTCCAAGTCCATGATTTTCTTTTCTGAGGAGATGTTCATTTGTGCTGGATATTAGATTCCAGTTATAAGTGATATCATATGGTATTTGTCTTTGTCTTTCTGGCTCATTTCACTCAGGATGAAAGTCTCTAGTTCCATCCATGTTGCTGAAAATGGCATTATGTCATTCTTTTTTATGGCTGAGTAGTATCGTAAGTTTTTTACTGTCTGTGAGTCAGCATCTGTTCTGCAAAGAAGTTCCGTCTGTCCTTTTTTCAGATTCCACATGTCAGTGATAGCATTGGAAGTTATTCTTTCATTGTATGGCTGACTTCACTTGGTATGATAATTTCTGGGTCCATCCATGTTGCTAAAAATGCTGGTATTTCATTCATTTTAATGGCTGAGTAATATTCCATTGTGTATATGTATCACATCTTCTTGATGCACTCCTCTGTCAATGCACATTTAGGTTGTTTCCATGTCTTGGCCATTGCAAAGAGTGCTGCAATGGACATTGGAGTACATGTGTCTTTACGAGTTGTGGTTTTCTCTGGATAGATGCCCAGGAGTGGGATTGCTGGATCAAATGGTAGTTCTATGTTTAGTTTTCTGAGGAATCTCCATACTGCTTTCCACAGGGGTTGCACCAATTTAAATTCCCACCAACAGTACACTACGGTTCCTTTATCTCCACACCCTCTCCAGCACTTCTTGTTTGTAGACTTTTGCATGATGGCCATTCTGGCTGGTGTCAGGTGGTACCTCAGAGTGGTTTTGATTTGCATTTCTCTACTAATGAGTGATGTTGAACATCTTTTCATGTGTTTTTTGGCCATCCATATGTCTTCTTTGGAGAACTGTCTGTTTAGAACTTCTGCCCACTTTTTGGTGGGGTTGTTTGTTTTATTGGTATGGAGCTACAGAAGGTGTTTATACATTTTGGAGATGAATCCCTTGTCAGTTGATTCACTTGCAAAGATTTTCTCCCATTCTGTGGGTTGTCTTTTTGTTTTGTTTAGGGTTTCCCTTGCTGTGCAGAAGCTTTTATGTTTGATTAGGTCCCATTTGTTTGTTTTTGTTTTTATTGTCAATACTCTAAGAGGTGGATCTGACAAGATGTTGCTGTCGTTTATATCAGAGAGTGTTTGGCCTATGTTTTCCTCTAAGAGTTTGATAGTGTCTGGTGTTATATCCAGGTCTTTAATCCATGTGGAGTTTATTTTTGCATATAGTGTTAGAGAGTGTTCTGACTTCATTCTTTTCCATGTGGCTGTCCAGTTTTCCCAGCACCACTTATTGAACAAGCTGTCCTTTCTCCATTGGATATTCTTGCCTCCTTTGTCATAGATGTGTTGGCTGTAGGTGTGTGGGTTTAATTCTGGGCTTTCTATCCTGTTCCACTGATCTATATTTCTGTCTTTGTGCCAGGACCATGCGGTTTTGATGACTGTTGCTTTGTAGTATAGTGTGAAGTCCGGGAGCCTGACTCCTCCAGCTCCATTTTTCTTTTTCAGGATGTCTTTGGTTATTCTGGGTCTTTCGTGCTTCCAAACAAATTTTAAAATATTTTGTTCAAGTTCTGTGAAAAATGTCCTTGGTAATTTGATATGGATTGCATTGAATCTGTAGATTGCCTTAGGTAGTATAGTCATTTTGATAATGTTAACTCTTCCAATCCCCGAGCATGGTATATCTTTCCATCTCTTTGTGTCATCTTTGATTTCTTTCATCAGTGCCTTATAGTTTTCAGAGTACAGGTGTTTTGTCTCTTTAGGTAGGTTTACTCCTAGGTATGTTATTCTTTTGGATGCAGTGGTAAACGGGATTGCTTCCCTAATTTCTCTTTCTGCTCTTTCATTGTTAGTGTATAGAAATGCTGTTGATTTCTGTGTATTAATTTTGTATCCTGTGATGTTGCCAAATTCATGGATGAGCTCTAACAGTCTTCTGGTAGAGTCTTTAGGATTCTCTAGGTATAGTATCATGTCATCTGTAAATAGTGATAGTTTTACTTCTTCCTTTCCAATTTAGATTCCTTTAATTTCTTTTACTTCTCTGATTGCCATGGCTAGGACCTCCAAAACTATGTTGAAGAGTAGTGGTGAGAGTGGACATCTTTGTCTTGTTCCTGATCTCAGCAGGAATTCTTTCAGCTTTTCACCATTGAGAAGGATGTTTGCTGTGGGTTTGTCATATATGGCCTTTATTGTTTTGAGGTCAGTTCCCGTCATTCCCACTTTCTGAAGGGTTTTTATCAGAAATGGGTGTTGGTTTTTGTCAAAGGCTTTTTCTGTGTCTATTGAGAGGATCATATTATTTTTATTCTTCAGTTTGTTAATGTGGTGTATCACACTGATGGATTTGTGGATATTGAAGAATCCTTGCATCCCTGGGATAAATCCCACTTGATCATGATGTACAATCCTTTTAATGTATTGTTGGATGCAGTTTCCTAGTATTTTGTTGAGGATTTTTGCATTGATGTTCATCAGTGGAATTGGCCTATAGTTTTCTTTTTTTTTGTGGTAACTTTGTCTGGTTTTGGTACCAGGGTGATGGTGGCCTCGTAGAATGAGTTTGGGAGTATCCCTTCCTCTGCAATTTTTTGAAATAGTTTCAGAAGGATAGGTGTTATCTCTTCTCTAAATGTTTGATAGAATTCTCCTGTGAAGCCATCTGGTCCTGGACTTTTGTTTGTTGGAAGTTTTTAAATCACAGTTTCCATTTCAGTTCTTGTGATTGATCCATTCATCTTTTGTATTTCGTCTTGGTTTAGTCTTAGAAGAATTACTTTTCTAAGAATTTGTCCATTTCTTCTAAGTTTTCCATTTTATTGGCATATAGTTGCATATAGTAGTCTCTTGTGATCCTTTGTATTTCTGTGATGTCCCTTGTTACTTCTCCTTTTTCATTTCTAATTTTATTTATTTGAGTCCTATCTCTTTTTTGCTTGATAAGTCTGACTAAATGTTTTTCAATTTTGTTGATCTTTTCAAAGAACCAGCTTTTCGTTTCATTGATCTTTTCTATGGTTTTCTTTGTTTCTCTTTCATTGATTTCTGCTCTGATCTTTATGATTTCTTTCCTTCTGCTAACTTTAGGTCTTGTCTGTTCTCTCTCGAGCTGCTTTAGATGTAAATTTAGCTTGTTTATTTGAGCTTGTTCTTGTTTCCTGAGGTGGGCTTGTATTGCTATAAACTTTCCTCTTAGAACGGCTTTTGAAAAGGACAAATCGACAATAACACAATAATAGTGGGGGACTTTAACACCCCACTTACAGCTATGGACAGAAAATCAATAAGGAAACACAGGCCCTGAATGATGCATTAAACCAGATGGACATTTATAAGACATTCCATCCAAAAGCAACAGAATACACATTCTTCTCAAGTGCACATGGAACATTCTCTAAGTTATCACATCCTGGGCTACAAATCCAACCTTTGTAACTTTAAGAAAATTGAAATCATATCAAGCATTTTTTCTGACCACAATGCTATACAACTGGAAATCAACAAGAAAAATCTGCAAAAAACACAAACACGTGGAGACTCAACAACATGCTACTAAACAACCAATGGATCACTGAAGAAATAAAAGAGGAAATAAAAAAATACCTAGAAGCAAATGACCACAAAGATATGACACTCCAAAGGTGTCTTGTTTTATGTTTAAGTTTTTAAGCCAATTTGAGTTTGTTTTTGTGTATGGTGTGAAAGTGCTTCCCAGTTTCATTGATTTACAGGCAGCTGCCCAGTTTTGACAGCACCACTTGCTGAAGAGACTGTCTACTTCCAATTTTATATTCTTGCCCCTTTTGTCGAACATTAATTGACCATAGGCTTCTGGGTTTATTTCTGGGTTCTCTGTTCTGTTCCGTTGGTCTGTATGTCTGTTTTGGTACCAGTACTATACTGTTTTGATTACTATAGCTTCGTAATATTGTCTGAAGTCTGGGAGAGTCATGCCTCCTGCTTGGATTTTGCTCCTCAGATTGCTTTGGCAATTCTGGGTTTTTATGGTTCCATATAAATTGTGGTGGTGGTGTTGTAGTTCTGTAAAAAATGTCATGGGTATATTGATAGGGATAGCATTGAATCTGTAGACTGCTTTGGGTAGTATGGCCATTCTTACAATATTAATTCTTCCAATCCAGGAGCTTGGAATATCTTTCCATTTCTTTGAATCCTCTTTAATTTTCTTAATTAATATTTTATAGTTTTCAACATATAGGTCTTTCACCTTCTTTGTCAGGTTTATTCCTAGGTATTTAATTTTTGGGGGGTGAAATTTCAAAGGGTATTGTACTTTTATATTCCTTTTCCAATACTTCATTGTTAGTATACAGAAATGCAACCAATTTCTGAATGTTAATCCTACATCCTGCTACTTTGCTGAATTTGTTGATCAGTTTTGAGTAGTTTTTGCGTGGAGTCCTTAGGGTTTTCTGTATATATAGTATCAAGTCATCTGCATACAGTAACAATTGTACCTCTTCCCTTCCAATTTGGATAGTTTTATTTCTTTCATTTGTCTGATTGCTGTGGCTGGGTCTTCCAATACTATGCTGAATAAAAATGGTGAAAGTGGGCATAGGGAAGGCTTTCACAGCTTCACTCTGTTTTTTTTTGTTGGTTTTTTTTTTGTCTTTTGTCTTTTTTGTTGTTGCTGTTGTTGCTATTTCTTGGGCCGCTCCCGCAGCACATGGAGGCTCCCAGGCTAGGGGTCGAATGGGAGCTGTAGCCACCGGCCTACGCCAGAGCCACAGCAATGCAGGATCCGAGCCGCGTCTGCAACCTATACCACAGCTCACAGCAACGCCGGATCGTTAACCCACTGAGCAAGGGCAGGGACCGAACCCGCAACCTCATGGTTCCTAGTCGGATTCGTCAACCACTGCGCCACGACGGGAACTCCAGCTTCACTCTGTTGAGTTGTACATTGGCTGTGAGTATGTCATAAATGACATATTATGACAAGTTATGTTCTCTCTGTACCCACTTTGGTAAGAATTTTTATCATGAATGTATGTTAGATTTTGTAAAAAGCTTTCTTTGCATCTATTGAGATGATCATCTGGTTTTCAACTTTTTTTAATGTGGTTTATGACATTGATTGATTTGCATATGCTGAACCATTCCTGTTAACTTGGTCATGGTGTATTATTGTTTTTATCTGTTGTTGGATTGGGTTGGCTAAAATTATGCTGAGAATTTTTGCATCTATATTCATCATAGATATTGGCCTATAATTTTCTTTTTTGGCAGTATCTTTATCTGGTTTTAGTAATAGAGTGATTATGACTTAAGAGAAGTCTTGGGGAGTGTTCCTTCTTCAACATTTTGGGGAATTTAAAAAGAATGGGTATAAGTTCTTCTGTGTATGTTTGGTAGATTTCACCTGCAAAGCCACGTAGCCCTGGGCTTTTGTATGTAGGGAGTGTTTTTATTACATACTCAATTTTATTTCTAGTGATCAGTCTGTTCAATTGATATATTTGTTTTTGATTCAGTTTTGGTGGTCTGTATGTCTCTAGAAAGTTGTCCATTTCTTCTAGGTTTTCAAATTTGTTGGCACATAATTGTTCACAGTATTCTCTTAAGTTTTTTGCTATTTCTGTAATATCCATTGAGATTTCTCCTTTTTTTTGTTTCTTATTTTGTTTATTTGAGTTCTTTCTCCCCTCTTACTGATGAGTCTGGCTACAGGGTTGTCAATTTTGTTTACCCTTTCAAAGTACCAGCTTTTGGTTTTATTGATTTTTTTCTATTTTTGAAATCGCAATTTTATTGATTTACTCTCTGATCTTTATGATTTCCTTCTTTTTACTGACTTTAGGTTTTGTTTGTTCTTATTTTCCTAATTCTTTTGGGGGGGGAGGTTAAGTTGTTGATTTGAGATTTTCCTTCTTTTTTCAGGAAGACGTATACTGCTATAAACTTCCCTCTAAGTACTGCTTTGGTGGCATCCGATAGATTTTGAATTTTTGTGTTTTCATTATCATTTTTCTTGAGATATTTTTAAACTTCCCTTTTGATTTCCTCTTGACCCCTTGGTTTTTTAGTAGCATTTTAAATCTCTGTGTAGTTGTTTTTTCTCTCATTTCTTTCCCTGTTTTATTTCTAGTTTCATGTAGTTGTGGTCAGAGAAGATACTTGAAATAATTTTTAAGCTCAAATTTGTTGAGGTTAGTTTTGTGCCCCAGTAGGTGGTCAGTCCTTGAGAATATTCCATGTGCACTTCAAATAATATATATTCTGATTTTTTTTGGATGTAATGTCCTGAAAATATCAATTTTCTACTGTGTCATTTAGGGTCTCTATGGCCCTTATTGCTTTTCTGTTCAGAGGATCTGTCCATTGATGTGAGTGGAGTGCTAAAGTCTTCTACTATGATTGTATTCCCATCAATTTCTCCTATTATGTCTGTTAGTATTTGTTGTGTGAATTTGTGTATGCCTATATCAGGGGCATATATTGACAAGTGTAATATCCTTTTATTATTAATAGTGTCATTATTTGGCTTTCCTTATAGCCTTTGTTTTAATGTCTATTTTGTCTGATATGAGTATTGCAACTCCTGCTTTCCTGGCTTTTCCAATGGTGTTAAATATCTTTTTCTATCCCCTTGCTTTAAATTTATATTTTTCAGAGTTCCCATCGTGGCGCAGTGGTTAACGTATCTGACCAGGAACCATGAGGTTGCAGGTTCAGTCCTTGCCCTTGCTCAGTGGGTTAACAATCTGGCATTGCCATGAGCTGTGGTGTAGGTTGCAGATGTGGCTTGGATCCCGCATGGCTGTGGCTCTGGTGTAGGCCGGTGGCTACGGCTCTGATTAGACTCCTAGCCTGGGAACCTATATATGCCATGGGAGCGGCCCAAGAAATAGCAAAAAAAGACAAAAAATAAATAAATAAATAAATAAATAAATAAATAAATAAATTTATATTTGTCTTTGCCCCAAGATGAGTCTCCTGAAGACAACATATTATAGGCTCTTTTTTCCTTATACCATCTGCCACTCTTGATCTTTTGCTTAGAACATTTAGTCCATTGACATTTAAGGTGATTATTGATAACATGTATTTATTGCCATTTTAAACCTTGTTTTTTCAGGTGCTTCTGTGTTTGTCCTTTTTTCCTCTCTTTTTTTGGTTCAGTGATTTCCTTTTATTTTATGCTTCTTTCCTCTTCTTTTAGTATTTGTGAATGTATTATTTGGTTTTGATTTGTGGTTACCCTGTTTTTCAAGTATGCTAACCCCTTCCTACATCTGCTTGCTACAGCCTGATAGTCATATAGGCTCAAATCCATTAAAAAAAAAAAGTCTACATTTTCTTACTTTCCTTCCCCAGATTTTATAATTGTGATGTCCTTTTTTAACATCTTCATGTTTATCCTTTTGCTGTTCCTTGTGTTTATTGTCACTTTTACAATAGTTTTTTTTTTTCTCTTTTTTTCCCTTTCACTTATGTATACTGGCTTATTTAAGTGATTACTTTCCAGTTATGACTTCCTCCATCCTATTTCATCTTACTTCTTTTTTATTTAGAGGAGTTCTTTCAGTATTTATTTTAGAATGGGTTTAGTATTCCTATTTTGTTGGAGAATTTATTTATTTCTCCTTCTATTATTAATAATATCCTTGCTGGGTAGAGTATTCTAGGCTGCAATTTTTTCCCTTTTAGAAATTTCAATACATCTTATCACTCTCTTCTGGCCTGTAGTGTTTCTGAAGAGAAATCAGCTGATAGCCTTATGGGTGTTCCCTTATAATTAACACTTCTTGTTTCTTTTGCTACCTTTGGAAACCTCTGTTTAACTTTTGCATTTTTATTGTGTATCTCAGTGTGGGCCTGTTTGGGTTCAACTTGTTTGGGGCCCTCTGTGATTCCTGTATCTTTTTTTTTTTTGCTTTTTTTAGGGCTGCTCCTGTGACGTATGAAGGTTCCCAGGTTAGGGGTCCAATTGGAGCTACAGCTGCTGGTCTACGCCACAACCATAGCAACATCAGATCCCTGCTGCGTCTGCAACCTACACCACAGCTCACAGCAATGCCAGATCCTTAATCCATTGAATGAGGCTAGGGATCGAACCTGCAACCTCATTGTTCCTAGTTGGATTTGTTTCTGCTGCACCACAGTGAGAAATCCTGATTCCTGTAAATTTACATCTGTTTCCTTTAGATTTGGAGGGTTTAAGCAATAATTTCCTTCAAATATATTTTCTATCCCCTTTTCTTTTTCTTCTTCTTGAAGCCATATTATGCATAGTTTAGCTCACTTTAAATTATCCCTAAGATCTCTTATATTGCTTTCATGGTTTTTCATTTGTTTTTCTGTCTGCTGTCCAGATTCAGTAATGTCCATTATTCTGTCTTCCAAGTCACTAAGTCATTCCTTTCTGCTATTCATTATTATCTTCAGTGCCTCTAATTCAGTTTGCATCTCTGTAAATGAATTTTCTAATTTTTCTTGGCTCCTGCTTATATTTTCTAGTTCCTCTCTAAAGTAATCTTCATTACTGTTCATATCCACCCTTAATTCTTTCACAGTCACCATAATTCCTTCAGTATTTTCACTGTCTTCTTTTTGAACTTGGTGTCTGTTAGAATGACTGCAGAAGTCTGTTTCTTTGTTTGCTCCTTCAAGTAAATTTTCCTATTCTTTTAACTGGAAATAGTTCCTGAGCTTCTTCATTTTTGCTAATATTTTTCTTATTCTGTGAGTTTAGGGAAACAAACCACTGTAATCTTGGAGGGCTATTTATATGCAAGAGCACTCCTGGGTATTCTATGAGGGCTTAATATTTATTTTTGGTGTGAGAGTTTGGATGCTTGCTGCCTCTTTCCTTAGTATGATCAGGCTGTTATCCCCTTGATAGGGTGCTGTGCTTGCTTCTAGGGAAATGAAAGCTATGGGCAGGGCTAGTAGCCAGTGCCTGATTTCTGGGCCCTTGACAGTAGCAAGGACCCACAGGAAGGTGGCTCAGGCTTTTCCAAGTTGAATGACCCTGGGAAGTGACAATGAGCCTCAGGCAGTTGTAGGCAGTTCCTGGAGAATTTGGAAGTGGCAACACCAGTGTGTGTGTGCATTCCCATGGGAGTGAGAGCAGCAATGGGTGGTGCTCGGTTGCAGTGCCCTCCTCAGTGCTGACCTCTGAGGTGACTGGGCATGCAGTAGGTGCTTGTTCACAGATCCCTGATTGTGGCAGGCCATGCTTACCTCTGCAGTCATAGATAACTGTGGTGGTTTGTCCTTGTCACCTGTAGACCACACAAGAAGTGCCCCATCTCTCTCAGCCCATGCAGGAGATGCCACCGCCCGTAGCCCACTTAAGCCTTGCTCTCCGACAGTCCATGTGTTTGTAGAGAAAGATATTCCTCTGGTCATCAACCCCTCCCCCTCTTGTTTTCCCCAGTAGTGGAGGCTTGCTTCTCCTGCAGGCCCAGACCGCCTCCCAGGTCCTCTCAGCTGTGGTGCTCTGCTCCCCAGCTCTTGGTCCACTGCTCCCTAAATCCCTCAGGCTGTCTCCACACCACCAACTCTAGTCCTCTCTCTAGAACTGACTTCTAGAGCCTGAGTTCAGCATCCAGCCCCCACCTGAGCATCTCAGGCTGTGGTGTCTGGAGGTGGTGGTACTGATGGTGTTTGCAGCTCCCTCTCTGCTTTGCCCCCCTCAGTCCAGCTACTGCACTTTTCTCTGTGGCTTTGATGTCCCTCTGTCTTGGATGATCTCCCCATCAGTTAGGTGGCTTCCCATGGTGTGGGTTCCTTTCCTCTTTCTCAGCTCCCTCACAGGAGTGCTGGTCCTTATCTGATTCCTTTCTCTCTCACTTTATTTTTTTTCCTTTTGTTCTACCCAGATATGTGGTGGGTTTCTTCCTCTTTTTGGAAGTTTAAGGTCTTCTGCCAGCATTCAGTAGGTGTTCTGTGTGAATCGTTCTGCATGTTGATAGTTTTCTTGATGTGTTTGTGGGAGAAGATGAGCACCATGTCTTACTCCTCTGCCACCTTGATACTGCCTAGCCTTATGAGGTCTTATATTATAAAATATACAAAATCAAAAGAAAAACACTTTCATTTAAAAAGCCCTTCGAAGAGTTCCCTGGTGGTTCAGCAGATTAAATACCTGGTGTTGTCACTGCTGTAGTGGGAGTTTGATCCCTGGCCCTGGAACTTCTACATGCCAAGGGCACAGAAAAAAATAAATTAAAAAAAAATAAAAGTTCCCTTCCAGTTTTCACTTGCATATCTGATTTCACACGGTTACAGTCCTTCACACATACCATTTTGTGCCTTGATTTTTTCATTCAACATAATCAGATTATTATTATTATTATTTTACAGAAAGTAGTGTAAGAGGAAATAGAAGGAATGGGAATGACCACATGAAATTGTTGTACAAGGGTGGAGACAGAGGGACAGGAGAATCCTGGTGTCCGGATGATAATCTTGGCTCCTTTACCGATGTGTCCATGTTCTTTGTGTGATTATGAAGATGAGGACCTAAGAACGCACAGTGAACTCTGGCTTCTGGGAGAGTGGGGTTTTCTTCAGGAATCTAGAATAGGTGTTTATTGTCCAACCATTCTTCTTAGCTTCTTAATGTAGGAAGAAACTTTGACCCCACTGCCTTTACTTCTCTTTGGAGTCAACCATTGCTTTGATGAAGAGAGCTTCTTCATAGAGTATTTCTCAGAGAGTCATGTTAGCTCTGTGTATGCATTAAGCACATCCCAAGAGAAAAAAAAGCTCTCTGACAAGAAATGGGTCCTCTCATATCAGTACCACACACAAAAAAATGTCAGAGCCAGGCAGAGAACACAAAGTGGGTTTCCCTCACTGAGAGCAGTGGTATCTGGAGAGGGTGTAGGCAGACCTCTTCTTCACATCTTCATATGTTTAATATTGCATGAAATTCTTAGGGTTTGGGGGCTCTCCCTGGTTTACAAAAAGGGTTAGGAGCTTTAATTTTGAGCGTAGGGATTACTCACAAACCACCATGGTTTGTCCTTGTGATATATGTGACTTTGACAAACCCGATCTTTTCTCTGCTTCTGGATATAGAATTGTGAAAGTGTAGAAATGGAAAGTTAAATATTTCAAGAATCAGTTGGCCAAGAATCAGTTTTTCCCAATTTTTTCCCTTCCAAGGACATGGTAAACCTCATTTTTTGGCTTCTTTGTCATTGGTTGGGGCAGTATCACTCATGTTATGTAATGGTTTATGTGCCTAAGTGATGAGTGTATTTCCATTCTAAGGCATGTAATTACATACTGTATATGTGAGAACCTTGGGTCTTTCATTTCCTCTGGCACAAGTGACCAACAATGTTCAAGGTTGTTGTTCCTGTATTAGTCTGTTCCAAAGTAACTGTAAAAGCAAAATCCTTGGAAAAACTCTGATTGGTAACAGGAGTGATAACTATACCTTTCTTATTAAGCCACTAGTGTTTGGAGGACATTCAGTAGCATCCAAATACCTAGTTTATCCTGTGTACAGATGTCTTTTGACTCGCAAAAATTCGAGATCTTTTACCTCAGGACACAAGGAAAAAAGTTAAATGGTCAGGGCCATTCTTTTTTTCTTTTCTATTTTTCTATTTGGCTGCCTCATGGCATATAGAGTTCCCTGGCCAAGGATCAGATCTGAGCCACAGTTGTGACCTGCAGAAATGCCAGATCCTTTAACCTACTGTGCTGGGCTGGGGATCAAACCTGAATCCTGGCACTGCAGAGAGGCCACCAGTCCCTTTGTTCCATAGCAGGAACTCCTGGTCAGGGACATATTAGGTATTTAAAATAACGCATATCAACATAGATTTACTCAATAGAAAGGGAATTACACCTTGTTCTGCCTCTGCCACTGATTAGTTATATAACTCATGGCTAATCACTTGAATATCCAATGGCAACTTCAGTTCGTATAAGAAAGTCAGTACGGTGGCAAGTCTTTATTTTATCCCGTTTTAAAGAAAATGAGTTGGTTCCCTGCCAGTTTCAGAAGGTGACCATTTACCTTGAGTTTGAATCCATTGCAATTCTTTCCCTTATTAAAGCTCAAATTATCCCATGTAGAAGTCTCTTTAAATTGCCTCATATGTACTTTTGGCATCACCCTGGTAGTCTTTGATATATTCCATGCTTTCTGTTATGTCAAGATATTCTGAACCCAAACTAGGAGTCAGCCATTTTTCCCAAGAAGCTTTAGTTTTCTGTAAGGGAAAAGGGATTTTAAGATTAGAGTCTGGGCTTGATATTGGTACTAGTTTAGTCACATTTTTCTAAACTTTCAATGGACAGAAGTATGACAAATATATATAAATATAACCTGTTGTGAGTTTATCTTGGTATTTCCAATTCAAATTCAGGACTATAAGGCTTTTACTTAACTTCTATGTTACAGTTGGGAAATAAATCTCTAGGAATCTTATAGTTTGAAAATCTTGAGCAGAGGTATTGACCATCTTTGCTCTAGACTATCTTCTGAAAGATATTTGTACAGGGAGTGGCCTTGGAAGAGAAAGATAATGTCTCCCTCCAGTACAAAGGCTAATGTATCAGCTACAAACAAAACAAATAGGAATATATACATATTTAGAAAAATAGGAGTTTCTGCAGTGTCTCAGTGGTAATGAAGTTGACTAGCATCCATGAGGATGTGGATTCAATCCCTGGCCCCACTCAGTGGGTTAAGTATCCAGTGTTGCTGTGAGCTGTGGTGTAGGTCACAGACAAACCTTGTATCTGTCATTGCTGTGGCTGTACTGTAGGCTGGCAGCTGTAGCTCCGATTTGACCTCTAGCCTGGGAACTTCCTTATGCCCTACATATGGCCCTATAAAGACAAAAAATAAAAAAATAAAAAATAATGAAGAATTACCTCATATGATCATATGGGCTGGCAAGTCCAAAATCCATATGGCATGCTAGAAACTCAGGTAGCAGTTGATATTGAGGCAGAATTTCTCCAGTTTTAACTCTTAAGGCTTTTAACTGATTAAGTGAAGCCTCTCACATTATCAAGGGTAATCTCCTTTACTTACAGTCACTTACTTGTAGATGTTAATCATATTTACAAAATACCTTCACAGCAACACCAAGATTAGCATTTGAATAAATCACTGTATACACTCACCTTGTCAGGTAGCTACAGATGACTATCATGTGCAGTTTTGCTTGCAGACTATTGTAAAAGATTCATTGTCTCTAACTCTAGGTTACTCATCTGTGATGCAAACTTGCAGAATGTGCAACAGAGACCAAGGCTTCTCTGTGTCACCATCATGGATTTAGGGGACAAAGAGAACTCTAATACAAACATTATGCTCATGATTCCTGCTGTGCATGATAATAAAGAAATGGGAAAGGAATTCCCGTCATGGAGCAGTGGTTAACGAATCCAACTAGGAACCATGAGGTTGCTGGTTCGATCCCTGGCCTTGCTCAATGGATTAAGGATCCAGTGTTGCCGTGAGCTGTGGTGTAGTTTGCAGACGCGGCTTGGATCCTGTGTTGCTGTGGCTGTGGCACAGACAGGTGGCTACAGCTCCGATTAGACCCCTAGACTGGGAACCTCCATATGCCATGGGGAGCAGCCCTAGAAAAGGCAAAAAGACAAAAAAAAAAAAAAGGGTAAGACATTCTGTTGTCTCTGGACTAAAGCCTGTATGTTCTATTGGCAACCACGAACCTGGTGGGCTCACCTGTTAGATTTCAAGTAGGAGAAAGTCACAAACCCTTCATAGTTCTTGATGGTTACATCTGCATTTATTTTCTTTCACCCTGAGAATTTTGATTTTCAAGAACAGTGTATAATAGAATGTTCCATAATTATTTTATTCCATCTCACACCGCAGTCTCAGGATAACAATATTAACGATATCACTGCTTATTATGATTAATGAGAAGAGTTAATTTTTTTGCATATCTTATTCCTAGTCTCCTTTTATTTTTTTAAGGTCACACTATGTCAACATTGTCAGATTATATAGCCATTGCATTCTCCCTTTTAATCCTCATTTAGTCTTAGTATCCTAAGTAGCAGTACTCAACAGCAGTTGTTATGTTGGTTGTCTCTAGTAATTTTGACTGTCTCTGATTCTTTTGGAAGGCCTTCTGGAGACAATGTGAAAATACTGTCTGAATTCTTGAATGTTAGTAAGAGTCTGTGTCTTTTATTCTTGAAGGTCGGTTTTGTTTGTTATAAAATCCTTATCTCACATTTTCTTTCCTTGTTATGTCTAAAATATATTACTCACTATTCTTCTGGAATAAACCATCTGTTCAAATACCTGAAAATAACCAGTTTTCTTTCCTTTTTTTTTTTTGTCTTTTAGTCTTTTTTGTTGTTGCTGTTGTTGTTGTTGTTGCTATTTCTTGGGCCGCTCGCATGGCATATGGAGGTTCCCAGGCTAGGGGTTGAATCGGAGCTGTAGCCACCGGCCTACGCCAGAGCCACAGCAGTGCAGGATCCGAGCCGTGTCTGCAACCTACACCACAGCTCACGGCAACGCCAGATCGTTAACCCACTGAGCGAGGGCAGGGACTGAACCCGCAACCTCATGGTTCCTAGTCGGATTCGTTAACCACTGCACCACGACAGGAACTCCAAGTTTTCTTTCCTTTTTAAGTCAAAAGAAATTATTGCCTAGATGACCAAAGCTTTTCCTCATCCTTTTCTTTCAAGTCGAGGAACTATTAGGCTGTGTCTTGGCAGCAGTGAGTAATCTAATATAGGCTGTGATCTTTTAATAGTTTAAGTCTTTTTTCATAAAATTATTCATGAACTAAAACTTTTGGTAGTTATCAGCTTTTATATTTGTTTTCTTCAGAAAATATTATTATTTATATATTGAATGTTCTTCTCTTAACTTTAATAATTGTCTATTTCTCTCAAATTACTGTTATCTCAATTTCTGAAATTTTCTTTCACCATCTATTTCTCCTAATGAATTATTTGTTGTGATCATCCACATGTTTCTCTTCTAGTTTCATCTTCCTTGCTACAACATATTTTATTTTAATTTTGAATTTATATCTCATTTTGAATTTTGTACTTCTGGTTTGTTTTGTTCTTTATTTTTAAATAATTTTTGTATGTATTTTAGATTTTTTTCTTGCAGGTTTTATACTTCCCTCCTTTATTTAAGCACCTTTCGATAATTGTATTGTTGGCAGGAATATTATTCTGTTCCTTTTTGTCTCTCTGTTTTCACATTAACTTTGCATGGGGTTTGATCTCAAGCTTTTCTGATACTCAAATTCATGAATTTTAGTTTTCCTGAAATTTTAGGAGTACATTCAAATTGGATAGCTGTTCTTCACAAAACACATTGCTGCTTTTGTTGAAAGTTCAAAAATATGATGGCTTGCACTCTGAGATTTCCTGGTTCTGTTATTCCCCTCCCAATTTTATTTGGATATTCTCATTTCTTTCTCTGTATTTTCCCAACTCTGCTCAATCTTCATTCCTGTCACAGCAGTTTACCCTCATGTGGGATAAGTCAGCTTTATCAGTTCATAAGTGTAGCTTGCCTCTTGCTTCTTAGCTCTTTCCATGAGCCTTTCTTATACTCACTACTGTTGGAAACTTTAAATTTATCCTTAACTTTTGAATGAAGCCTTATTTCCTTTTTTTGGAATTTCTTTTTTACTCTTAGGCCCATCATATAACTTGATGGTTCCTTCCACTTTCTTCCACACAGATGTCGAGATAGGTTATGTGCTATGGTCTTGTAGATTCCTTTCTGCTTTTTGAAAATGTTATACATAGGTTTGTAGTTTTTCTCTCTCATTTCTTTATTTTGATAAAAAAGGGATTCATGAAAACCAGAGATTCTGAAGCCAAAACAACTGCCATCTTTCTTGAATCCTTCCATCTATTGATTTTTCAAATACAGTTACAGTTATGTAAATGCCAGAGACAGAAAAGTAAATAAGATATTGGTCTCTGTACTGAGGAGCTGGTGTAAAATTTAGAAAAGCTTTAGGCTGTGGCATATTTTCCCTTTAGTGTTTTAACTGAAATTACATTTGAAGTGTAATATACATATGTAAAAGTATACATTTCTTAATTGTGCCATGCAATAAATTTTTATAAATAGAAAAAACCCTGGTAACCAATGTCTACATTAAGCAGAATATTGTCAGTATTCATCAGCTTCTCTTTCACTCATTACTTTCCATACTCTCTGACATATAACAGCATAGGAGTAACCACTCTCCTGACTTTGAACAATTATAAACTATTTTTCGGCACTATAGCTGCCAGCCTACGCCAGAGCCAAGCAATGAGGGATCTGGGCCATGTCTGTGACCCACTTCACAGGTCACGGCAATGCCAGATCCTTAACCACTGAGTGAGGCCAGGGATCAAACCTTCAACCTCATGGTTCCTAGTCGGATTCGGTAACCACTGAGCCACGAGGGGAACTCCCATGAGTCACTCTTTGCTGGCAGAATTTGCTCAACCTCCAAGAGGGAGAAAAAAATGATAGTTTGCATAGAAGTTTGGGTGGGGAGAGGATAGCAGTAGTTCAGATAGGCTGTGCCATCGCCGAAAAACCTCAGGACCTACTTACACAAATGTAATGTTCCCCTTCCCCCTTATTTCCCATTCCTTACAAGTCCTGAACTCTTCCTTCAGGCTTCCTGAAACTATGTAAATTAACAAATAAAAGACCTTTTTTTTTTAACACTTAACTAGTAAGGCAGTGATTTCAATAATACAGGGTCCCAGGAACATTAAAACATACATTGAGAAGAATCAGCAATTACCACCTTCCACTTCACATGACTATATTATTTTTATTTGATGTCACACACAAAGGTTCTTCAAAGGAGCTAATTGAGATTGACAGCTCCCAGGTTGCAACTCTTCCCTCAGAGGCAGACAAGCAAACCCCCCACTTCTTTATGCCTAGCCTGTGCTACAGCCTCCAGATCCCTGTGCCAATAGTCAAAAGCTCTAAATAGTCGTGGCCTGGTTGCTGTGCTTTTCCAAAGCCTACCCATCCTTAGGAATAGGAAGAGAAGTGTTCCCTGATGGGCCAAGAAAGGGCAAATGACACTAGCAAACTCTTCACATGGTGCAGAAGTCTCATTTGCGGGTAGATCTTTGTTCTGTCCTATGGTTTTCTTCTGTCTTCAATTACTGATGAAATTTGCATGTGAACAGACTCCTTGCTCTTATGGAGCCATCTGTTCCTCCTGTTCATTTTTCACCTAGAGCCCTAATTATAACTGACTCCAGGCAAAAATGCCTATGATGTCACTGTCAGGGCATCAGAGCTTCAGGTGAGGAAATAAGGTGTTAGAGCAGATGGACATCATCTGAGCAAAGATCTTAATGTTTTGTAAATATCTACTGCATAAGAATGATAGTGAAAGGAAATATTGAAAATGGAAGCAAGGAAAATAACTGCACTGCTCTTTTATTTATTTTTCCCTTTTCTAACTTATCACATGGTACCAGTGTATAGTGCTATGATTTATAGGTATTAGAATCACACTTTTAGTAAGCCTGGCTTTCCTGGGGTTCATCATAATGAAATGGATACCCTCTTGACTTATAGGTGAACATGACACTACGCATCCCATAATGTCAGCATCCCAGGAGTAGCCAAGAAAACATCTGAAAGACCACTCAAAGGAAGAGGTCATCACAAAGTTTATATAGTTCACATCTTTCTCTATGATATAAACAGATTCCTGATCTTCTAGATTCAGCCCTACTCCTACCTTCTAATGCATGGGACCATTGTTACAGGAGGCAGGAGGGGAAGGTCTCTTTCTCTTCTTCTAGTGACTTGGAGCTTTAGCCAATCAGCTGTCTAGGAAATTACCTGAAGTATGCATTCCTCATATATATGTGCTAAAAATATACAAAGTTCTTCTCCAAAGATGAAAAATACACCTACTGAATATGAAGAAAATGGATAGGGTATAGAATGAGATAAAAAATTAAAACCTGTCTTGGTTATTAAGATGGCTTAAGGAGGTTAAGAATTGTAAGCTGGTATCCAAACAGTAAAATATCTCACTTCTAGTTAAATCCATAACCTACCCTTTTTATTTTTAATTTTTTTTAATTTAAAAAAAGTTTTTGGGAGTTCCCATAGTGGCACAATGGAAACAAATCCAACTAGTATCTCAGAGGACACAAGTTCGAACCCTGGACTCACTCAGTGGGTCAGGGATCTGGTGTTGCCACGAGCTGTGGTGTACGTCACAGACTCAACTCAGATCCCAAGTTATAGTGACCGTGGCGTAAGCTGGCAACTGTAGCTCTAATCTGAACCCTAGCCTGGGAATTTCCATATGCCTCAAATGAGGCCCTAAGAAGCAAAAATAAATAAATAAATAAATAAATAAATAAATAAATAAATAAATAAATAAATAAATAAATATTTGGCCATGCTTGCAGCATACAGAAATTCCCAGGCCAGGGATTGAACCCATGTGAGAGCAGTAAACAGAGGCACAGGAGTGACAGCACCAGATCTTTCACTCACTGATCCACCAGGGAACTCCCACGACCTATCCTTTTTAAAAAATGTTTTTCCATCACCATTTTTCTTTGATACTATTCTATTGATTCCAACAGATCATAAGCCACTACTTGGTTGAATAGGTCATTTTAGGCCAGAAAGAGCTAACATGGGACATCTAATTAGTTGCAGGGGCCTTGCTTAGTCTAAGGATCACATTTCCATTTCCAAGGATAAAGAAGTTTTCCCCCCATTATTTGAATGGGACTTACAGTCAGTCAGTCTCTCAGATAATATGTACATACAAGCAAAATTTTATTGCCAGCTCTGGCCTCCAGGGATCCAGTGAAGTGAGAGAAATGAGGATCTTTTGTCACTGAGGAATTAACCTTTTTCTTTTCCCAACCCAGGAAAAGTTTGGTGCTAATTCTGATGGCAAAAGTGGGCAAACAGATAAAGCCAAATAATCTACAAGTTCTTCAGAGAAGCTGGGTCTTTTATTGACCATCAGAGGAGAAATAGCCAGTCAGCTATTTGTTTGTGGAACCAACGTATCTACACAAATGAGAAAAAATCGGCTTTCAGATCAGGCCAAGTGAGCAGCTGCTGCCTTCTGCTTCCCTGAAGGATGGGTCTCAGGTCCTCTGCCTTATGGGATCAGCTGAGTGTAGATCTGCCTCTTATTAGGAACGATCAAACTCAGGACAGGGTTGTTTATCAAATCAAGCGTTGATAATCATGTAAGACTTCTCCCTATCTTCCTGAGCAAAAATATCCACTTGAAATATTTGAGAAATCCAAGCACACATTCCAATTTCAAATATCAGGTTGGAGTCTACTTTCATACTATTGTAATATTATTGATTTGCTTCAGATGGCTTTATATTTAGGGACTCCTGGCTTCTAGTACTTACAGGGATAATCTCATTGTTAAAAAACTCAGGTCCTTACTTGGGAGTTCCCGCAGTGGCGCAGCAGAAACGAATCCAACTACTATCCACGAAGGTGCAGGTTCAATCCCTGGCCTCACTCAGTGAGTCAGGGGTCTGGCATTCCTGTGAGCTCTGGTGTAGGTCACAGACTCGGCCCAGATCCCGTGTTGCAGTGGCTGTGGCATAGGATATCAGCTGTAGCTCTGATTCAATACCTAGCCTGGGAACTTCCATATGCCATAGGTGTGGCCCTAAAAAGTGGGGAAAAAAAGTCATTACTCAAGAGACAAGTGCTGGTAGGAATGGAAGATTTGTTTCAATCGGAAGACTGGTAACTGGGGGAGAAGGCAGACTCATGTCCCAGAGCCAACTCCAAAAATTCTACTTGTCTCTGAAAGTTTCTAAAGGAAAGTAATCTCAGTTAATCATGGAGGCATTGGGTCAGATTCAAAGTCATCTCCCATTATGTGCAGACTTGTCGATAACTTGTGATCTTTCTTTAGATGCTGCCTTGTTCAGAGAGTGTGTTTATGAGATGACTGAAGGGGAATCTGGGGTAAAGAGATAGTCATCTGTTAATTTCTTATTCTTCATTCTATTTCTTTGCTCTAAGGCCAGAGCCAACAAGTTAGGCCAAGTATTGTGTGATCAAAAGATTTGAAAATTGTGCTTGGGCTGGAGATGAACAGAATATGGAGGTGACTGCTTTAAGTTTAGTGACAATATAGCTTTGCTATGACCAGGCAAAAGAGACCTCCTGCAGAAAGCTCTTTCCTGCAAAGGGTTCTTCTTGCTAAAATCTGCTCACAAATCTACTGTCAGACATCATTTCATTTTTGTGAGCTTAGGGGGGAAGGTCCATCCTTTGTTACTTCTTCATGTTGACACAGGGCCCCATATTCTCAGAGTGGAAGGTATCAACATGTATCTGTAGCATCTCTTTGCTGACAATTTTAGTTTCCCACTTACATATACAAGCAGAGCAAGCTAGAATTATTTTGCTGTCCACAAAGATACAGATTATCATAAGCAGATGTGTTAACCCCATTCTCTTGAGTCCACTTCTTGGAACTGTGCTAGCCATAGATTCAGGACTGCTCAAGATGGAGCAGCTTATGCCATGGCTGCAGTCTGATCATGATGCAATTAGTTTTTTTTTTCCCCTGTGGTAGCAGTTATAGAAACTGTAAAGCAACTTAGGAATGTGCATAAGACACTGAAAGAGTCTGTGACTCTCTTGTTCTAATTATTAACTGATTGAGCCGGCTCCTTTGTGGTTCATGGAGATCTGGTAGACTTTAGCTTTTCTGCAGACATGAGGCAGGGGACATGGAGGGGTCTTTGTATGTGGGGGCACCCAAAGGTTCTGCTTGATTTCATCATGACCAAAGAGAAATAATTTCATTGTAAAATGGCATGTATTTAGATATTTCCCATACCCTAAGCAAGGAAGGGGTTATCTAAATGGATCTCTTATTAAGATGGATATCAAAATAATGTGGATCTATATGGACAGATATAGAAGATAGACATGTGATAATATTATCAGCAAACACAGGGAAGGAGTCCTGAGCATAGAAATAGAGGGTGGAACCACCTTAGGGGAAGAGATGAGGCATATTTTTAACACAGTAGCAATTCCTCTCCTTCATAAAAGCCCTCAGCTGGCAGACTGTAGGAAAAATCCTATATACAGACCAGGATTTTTTTTTTCTTTTTAGTGCTTCACCTCTGGCATATGGAAGTTCTTAGGCTAGGGGTCTAATTGGAATGGCAGCTTCTGGCCTAAGCCACAGCCAATACAGATCCGAGCTGCAGCTTGAGGCAATGCCAGATCCTTAACCCACGAAGTGAGGCCAGGGATTGAACCCACATCCTCATGGATACTAGTTGTGTTCTTAACCCACTGAGCCACAGCAGGAGCTCCCAGCCTAGGATCTTATCCACCCCAAATAAGAGGAAAACAGAAAAGGAATTCTAGGTAAACCAGCTGATTTCAAGTTTTTGAATGAAGCCCAAGGGCAAAACTTTGCAAAATTCAAGTAAAAGATATTTATACAGATGAGAATAATTTTCCACTACCAGTCTTAACTGAATTTTCTTGACAGTAAGTTCCCTTATATCACCTAAAATTCAGTCCAAAGCAATGACCAATCATGGTTACAATGTGATCTTCCTCCTCTCTTGCTTTTACGCTCCCCTTAAGGTGTTAGAATAAAATAGTTGACATTTCAGGGCAAAAGTTGGAAAGAGTTGGTTGAACATAGACCAATTTGAGCCTTTCTTTTTGCCAGGACTGCTTCTCAGAAAACCAAAGCATTGGTTTTACTGTCTTGATTAGAAGCCTTGACTTAAAAAGAAATATCTCTGATTTCTTTTGTATAATTCTCTTCATACAAATCCTCTTAACAAAAGATTGGCCCAAGTAATTATGTACTAGGTATTGTCATTATTTCCAAAGTAACAAATTAACCTTGTTCTTCTCCAACAGGAAAAAAAAAAAAATAGTGGTCCCTGGATCTAGTCTTTATGCTGCTGAAAAGTAAGTCTTGGCACTATTTTGATAAAGTCTTCTAACTAAATATTTGTATTACCTTTTTGACAGGCATCTGAGTAGAAATCAAGATGGGGAGAAAAGTATTTCTCTTGGATATCTATATAATGATCCCAACTTAATTATTCTGCCTTAGTAAATGTGAGCTTTGAAAATAAGAGAGGGACAGCCCCAAGATTTTGTTCATTTTGTCCTTCTTTATGGCTTTTACACATGTGCTATAAATACTCAAGGGTCCTTTTATGGAGTGGAAGGTTGGGCCAAAGCATCACTTCACAGGCAAAGCTCACTTCATCCTGACATGAGCATTCTCCATGGACTTACTAGGTGATCTAAGCCAGCTTGCTTATTCTTACTGAATTTAGTGTTCCTTTTTCCACTAGATTCTTTAACTGGCTATTTTTATGACTTCTAGACATTTGTGTACTGCCATAGTAGACAAATAAATTTTAAAAATAAAACATGTATAGCCAGCCCACAATTAGTGAAGGAATCTCATTTATTTTGTCTTGAGATTGGTTGTTAGGAATTTGAAATTTATTTTCCTCTAGAAAAATATTATAAAGCAGAGACAGGTTATTAATTTAGACCACCATATTTTATTTCTTTAGAGAATGTAGATGAATATTAAACTCCACATTTAAAACCCTGTTTTCTCATTCATGAGATTATTTCTCTATAGAATGCATTTGCATTTTCCAGTTTCAACTACCATGAACATGCCTCTCCCCATCATAATTCCTCCCCTCTTACAGTGGGTTAGAGTGGGGGATTGGGACCCTAGCTTTAGTCCAGGGGGTAAGAGTGGCCAAAGTGCTGAAGGAATGAGAGACAGTCTCCATGGCAACCATAGCTAAATTGGGAGGACTTATTCCAAAATCATTAGGCATCTCTTTTTTTCATGGATGAAGGAATGAGAATTCTGAGTGTCCCCAGTAAGAGCAAGAAGAGGTAATAAAACATCAGCAGTCCCCTTGCTGAGGTGATGTTACAGGAGGGAAATTATTTGTTTGAAAGAAGATTTATAATTGAGCATCATTGGTTCTCTGATTATACTCAAGTTCTGCATCTTTTTGGTTGTTTGCCTGCAACTCCTGACACAGTGCCAGGCAAAGAGTAGGGTTTTAGTAAATATTGAACTGTCCTGAGATATTATCCTTGGTAGGGTAAAAGTAAGTCACTCTGGATAGAATCTAGCTAAAATAACCCAGCTCAAATTTGTGTTTCCCTCTCTAGAGGGTAGTAAGCTTGCAAATATTTGCAAATGTTTACATATTGTGATATACAAAAACTGAGGGTGGACACTGTTGTTGGAATAGGACTGTGCCTAGAGGTTTGCTGGTAATAGGCTAGAATAGAAAGCCCTACCACCAACACGCCAATGATTCAAAACGGCCATCCAAGAAACAACAGAGTAGAGGGGATAAGAACCCACATTTCAGAATCAAAGGGAAGTTGATGTGAATTATTATTCTGTGCCACATGGCCAAGTTTCCATTGCCCCAAACTCTCCATTTGTTTTATGTGTAAAAATGCAAATCATTTTAGAAATATTTACTGCCACATAGGCTGGTGGTGAAGGTTAAGTGAGATATTGGACGTCAAGTTGCCTAATGCATAGTAAGAACTTAGGAAATGTTAGCTTATAAGTTTTCTCACTTTTAGGAAATTCAATGTGATGGTAAAATGAAAGCTTTCCTACTGACCTGAGACCGGAGGCACCCCTGGACCAGGAATGAATGTCAGAACTCTTCTGGTGCTGCTGTCGGTGTGAATGCTGATCACAGCCCTTTTAGTGACTGGGGCGAGGGAGGGGGAAGCCTGAGCAACAGTAGCCACACATTTCCTCCTAGGGGTTTGTGTTGCCCACCATGACCCCCACGTTCATTGTGCTTATGCTCCAGGCTGCTCTATTATTGGTTTCCGCTGCTGGTTCTTCTCCAGCTGTGCATCCGTCAGGGTCTGTTGCAGAATATCAGTCTGTCCTCACATGACACAAAGACAGTGTGGCAGTCTATTAAAAATATCCCCTGAACCCTAGGCTTCTGAGAGTCTGGACCCTCAGCAGTCTCACTGCTGAGAAGACATTGTTCCAAAAATTTCCAAGGTCTCTTTTGTTATTTTCCTCTATCAGTCATATTTGGAGCTTGTCTCTCTGAACTAACTAGTCCCCCAGCCAGATCTTTGACAAAGACATTGTGTCTTTTGATAGTATTATCTGTTTCCTTAGCAGAGATAAGTCAAGGCTGGGTGTCTTTAATTTCAAGAAATTATCATTTCATTTGTTCTGGAAATACATGCATGGGTTATCTTTCATCCCCTGCCTTCAAGTCAAGGTTCCCAGGTCAATATGTGATTATCTCACCTGTCATCTATAACCACAGCTTTTTGATTAATTCTGTGGTCACAATATCATCACATGAAACTGCCCCATGCTTGCCTCTGATTTCTCTTCCCACATTTCTGAATCTCCCTTTCATGAATCCATATTTCATAGGTTTTGTGTCTCTTTTACCATCTAATCTCCCTCAACCCCAGCTTTGGGAAACAGTATAGAAACTCCTATCTGTGACCCATGGAGCAGACATGACCCTCTTTAGGTTTCTTACTTTTCTGGACTAAGTCACATCCACACAGCACCATCCGGGGTTGCCTGCAAGGCAGAGTTTATTTTCTCTAGGAATGTTCACTCCTACAGTCCTTTAATCATCAACATGCCTATGAATTCCTCCTCCTCTTTCTCCTTCTTGTTCTAACAGTCATCCAGAAGAGTTGCACAAAAAGTAGCTCATGAACAAACGTCTTATGATTATGTTGTGGTCTTTGGGAGTCAATTGTATCAAAAGGGAATTGGAGTGGGAAAAAAAAAGGGACAGATGAACAGAATGGGGGGAGCAGACTACAGTAGGCTAGGAAAAAAAGATATTGAAAGCAAATATGGATACTCTTATGGGTCAAGGACTATTTCAATCACTTTTACACCTAAGAACACTTTGTCCTTGTACCCACCATTTGAAGAAGGTACATGAATGAAAGTACTTTGGCGTGTTTATAACGAATGTGGACTTTGGAGGCTGATTGCTGGGTTCTAATCCTAGCTTCCCTATTAACTAATTATGAGACCTTGAGAAGTTACTTCACTCCTCTGTTTCTGACTCTCATGTCCAAAGTGAAGCCAATAATAACTACTTTATACAACTGTCCTAATAATTAAAAATGTTAATATGCTAGTACATATAAACTATGTAGAACAGATCCCAATTTGTAATAAGCATCTTAATGAGAAGTATTATTGTTACAATTACTTAGGCATTAGTAGTTGTATTCTCATTTGCAGAGGCTAACCAGGACTATTGTATATATCCACCATGGACATTGTAACCTGATTGGATAATCCTATCCCTTTGTTTGGCAGAGAATCTTAAAGGTCATTGCCAGCCACCCCACTAGTAACTTGAGGAGAGCAAGGTATTCTACTCACACTCCCCTTGTGTACCAGTAATGCCAGTAGCTTCTCACACTCTGTGCAGTAGAAGATTCTGGCATATGTTTTAAGAGCATTTCAACCTTTTACATATTATTACCATAAACTGTTAAATCCCTTCTGTTACTAGAAGCAAATTGGGAGCTAATTAAATATAATCTTTTTGGAAAAAAATCCTGTTTAGGCTTTTCAGAGTGAGACAGGCTCTATTTTCTACTTCCTTTCTGAGAATTCCCCACACCCTATTTAGAACCCTTTCAATCACTTATTAGCTCAAGAAAAATACCCATGAAAGATCCCCTGGGCAGGTGAACTTATAGTGAAATAAAGTACATTTTCTTATTGGAAGCCATATCCATTCTGGTACTCACTAGGCTGCAGACTTCAGAAGAATTGATGAAGGATTCAGCCCCTCTCTGATTTCTTGTGGCTGCTTGAATCATTAGAATATTGTTCAGTCATTACTTGATATCTGATTGTTCATATTTCAAGATGTCTAGTTCTTAATTGTAAGCTCACTGGCATTACAGACCATGCCATATGTATTCTCCTTTTGATCTGACAAGCACATGATTTATCCTTCAACCCCTATGATTCTGAAGATCCATGTACTTGAGGTTGCTCCAACAGGATGACCACCTGCAACCTCTCTGTTCTTGACACACATGTGCTTCCACTAAGTGAACCTCTTCTCACTGTCTTGAAGGTACTGGGAAAGGCCCTTCTACCACAGGGCCTTTGAACATACTATTCTCTGCATCTCAATATTCTCCCTCTCTCCTCTCATCATCACTTTTTCTTCCACCTCGTTAATATCTCTTCATCCTTCAGATAGTTTGGCTAACCCCATGACCTCCATCAAACTTCCTCACCTCCACACCCACCTATCTACAGTTCTCTGACATTAACAAGTGAATTATTTTCATTTCACTGAAGGCATTTCTTAATATTTATAGTTAAATTTTTATAATGCAATTATTTCATTAATGTCATGCTCCTAAGCTAGAAACTCCACTAGATGAGAAACTGTTTTTGCTCCTCATTACATCTTCAGCATTGACCACAGTATTTAACATAAATAAGGGCTACAGTGAATATTTTTCTGTTAATTAATGTTCAATACATATTTGCTTTGCAGTGATTAAAGCCTTGGTTGTTACTGTGTTAGTAGTTTCAATAAAGTCTTCTAGAACCAAGATTAACAATAGGGTTTCATGTAGTAGTATCAAGTAATTCCAGACTGAAAATGTGCTATGAATGGATGTATCTGGTGTGCAGACAGGTGTGTAAAGGACAAGAGTCAGACAAGAGGTCATTGCCTGGTAGGTCATTCTGGGCTAGCATTCTCACGAGCAGCAATGCCAGGACAAACTGGCATAAATCAGGATAACAAACTAGAAACAGGTTTGTGGAGTAGCCACGTGTTGAACAGAGATGAAATCTATGTGGTAGGCAAGAGATTGGAATAGTGTTTAAGTGAACTCATTTTTTTTATTGCAGAAGATGTCCTAGGCACTGTGTTAAGAACGGGACATCTGTAGACAAATTATTCTGTTCCTTCTCTAGAATCCTGAGGGATATATATGGTGGAGAATAATTAATTATAATGTGTTATGGAAAATCCTATGATAGAGATGCTCTAGGTAGACACGATTTCATAATATGTGGCTATAATAGAAGGTTTCTTGGAGGAGATGGCACCTGAGCCAA
Source organism: Phacochoerus africanus (assembly GCF_016906955.1). NCBI lineage: Eukaryota > Metazoa > Chordata > Mammalia > Artiodactyla > Suidae > Phacochoerus > Phacochoerus africanus. The sequence continues at coordinate 103,784,009 of NC_062545.1, forward strand.
TCTTTGAAGAATGCGCAGGAGTTAGGACATCAGTCATAGGCATAGGAGGAAGGTAGTCTAAGACATGAGCAGCAAGTGGGAGCCTCAAAAAGCCTGAAAAGTGCCCAGAGTACTTGAGGAACTAGAATCCTCCCATGGATGACTAGAGAGCAGAGATGAAAATGAGGGTGGAGGATTTAATAAGCAGTAAGGCTGAGGTAGAGGATATGGATTGATTTGGGTGGGGTTTGAAAAGTCAGTGGAAAATGATTAGACACACCTGTGATCCAAGCTGTGCTTAGGAAGTGGCTTTGCCATTAGTGTAAGAATTGGATGAAAGAAGGACTGAGGTAATATCAGGGAGATTGTTTAGGAAATAGGAGATAGTGAAAGAAACTAGGAAAGTAGAATTTGAATTTCAGGAAAGCACAGAAACTTTAGGTGTTTTTGAAAGATAGATAGGGCAGGCAGTAAAAAAGGAGGAGGTTTCTGACTTGGACAGTTTGATAAATTATGCTGCCAGTTGCCAAGAGAAATTCTGTAAGAGAGGGGAAAAAACCTCTGTTGTTGAGTGGTAGAAAATTTGTTTTAAAATATGTTGAGGGATAATAAAATTACTTTCCAGACCCATTTTCTTCCTTTCCTTAAGAAACAAATGTTTATGTTTTAGGGAGTTTTTCCCAGCTTTTTTGCTGCTGGATGGTGGCCAAGTGATGAATTTCTGGCCAGTGGGATGTAAACACAGCATTGGGTACTTCTTCCAGCCAATGTCCTCTCTCTTCCTCATTTCCTCATTCCCACTGTTGGGAATGTGATGTTGGCCAGAGTTCCAGCAGCCATCTTAGACCATGAGATGGAAGCTGCATATTGAGGATGGTGGAACAAGGAGATAAAATGTCTTGAGGCCCTGATGATTATAGCATTTTCAGGCTTGGCTGACAAATTATCATTCTATGATATTTGGAGCTTCTTTCTCCAGCCAACCCCATCATTGCTCAATGGCCTCATGAACAATGTGGCCATGCTAGAAGAAATGGAGGCTAAACATGGGTTTAACCACATGTACTTTTAGTCATCAGGACTGACCTGGCTATGGCCACTGCTGAGTGGCCAGTCTGTCAGCAGCAGAGATCAATAGTAAGTTCCCAATATGGCAACTTTCTCTGAGGTGATCATCCAGCTACCTGGTAACAGGTTGTTTACACTGGGCCATTCCCATCATGGAAGGGACAGTATTTTGTTCCTGCTGGAATAGACAATTACTCTAGATAGGGATTTATCATAGACACACTGCTTCTATTAGAGGTAATATCCATGGATTTATAGAATAATTCACATACCTTCATAGTATTCCACATAGCATTGCTTCTGATCAAGTGGCTTATTTCCCAGCAAAAGGATGGCAATGTATCTTGATCCAGTGGTCTTGGTCCTTGGCCCAGTGGAATTCAGTGGTCTTACCATGTTCCCTACCATCCTGAAGCAGCTGGTTTGCTAGAGTTCTGGAATGGCCTTTTGAAGACTCAGAAACAATAGGATCTAGAATATGCATCTCTGCATCTCTTTATATCTCTTGATCTCTCTGTGTGTCTCTCTCAATATATCTATCTCTCTATCTAATGAGACTGGGTTATTTTGCTCCTTTAGATTCCCTTAATTGCTTTTTCTAACCTCATTACTTGAGATATACAGTCTACTCTCTAACTTCTTGGTACACATTGACATTGACACTATTCAAAGCCATTAAAAACACTTCTAGATGAAGAGTAGGTTTTACATTATACATCTTTTTCACTGTATTAATGGAAGCAGTAAAACATGCTACATTTATATTCCAAGATTTGAAATCTAAGAGATATAGATGTATCATGACCTGTGTAACATTATGGACATTACTTAAACCCTCCTGAACACTCAGTTTCTTAATTTGTAAAATGAGGATTAAAATATCTTTATCACAAGGCTGCTTAAAAGAGAAAATATATGTCTAAGGCTTCATGGAGTGCTTAGTGGACAGTAAGGATATAGTAAATAATGAGTACTGTTGTTCTAGAAGTCAAACTACTACCAAGTGAGGGTCTGAATCTTTTTGACATTAAAAAGTTCATAACCCACAAGGAGGGATCTCCATTGATTTCTGGAATTCTGCTCCAGGCCATGCCATCCATCCTGTGTATCCTTTGTTCAATACCTGCAGGGTGAAGCTAATGGGTTTAACTCATCTGTGTTAATGATTTAATTTGTTTTCCCTCCCAAGTAACCTTTGTATTGTAACAGGGAGACTTTTGGTGCCTTAACGAAAATGAGTGACTAATGCAAAAATTGCCGGCACCTGGCAGGGCCAGAGAACAAGATGCCTTTGGGCAGGGGGCTCATTTCCAGGGGACTTCTACATCATTCCAGCAGGAGCTGGAGATCACTCAGCCTGCCCCTGGATAAGGCAGGCTTTGCTCTGCCAAGAATAAATCTGGGTGAAATCAATACAAGCTCCTGTTGTTTTCGAGTTTTAGTTCCTGCCTTTGGGGTTTAGACAAACATTTGGCACTCTGTAAATATTTGTTGAATGCAGATTGAAGAGGAAGTGGGGGCAAAGTGGGGAATTGAGAGGCTCATCTCAAGAGGCCAAGAAATGTCTAAGATCACTTGGAGCAGAGAGGTGATTCAAAATGATTTCCTTTTATGTATTGTCTTGCACTTTTATTATTATCTTGTTCTTTACTAGCTGACTTTTTGTTTTTCTTCATCTATGAGAAAGAGCACAGTAACTCCAATTAACCTTACTAGTCCAGAGTTAAAAACTAGGGCAGTTTATCAGTTTGTGTTGCTAATTAACCTGGTGCCTGCCACTCAGCTGGTAGAATACATGGCCAGAGTTGAAATTATAATCTTGTGAAACTGATTCTAGGTATGTAAATTGAAACAGCCTGCAGATATCCAAGAGGGAGATTTCAGAAGGCTTCTTAAGAAGATATTCCATTTTAGAGTCCAACAACTCCAGAAATTAAGAATTTATCACCCCACACTCAGAGGTATGTTTTATGTACAAAGTCTGGCATTTGTACTTATGTTATTCTCAGGCTTATCTTGGATGCTTAAAAGTTGGAATAAGTGTTTGTTTTTAAGGTTTCTCAAGTTAACAAAGATTGGGAAAGGTTAAATATCATTTCATAGAGTACTTCAATTATTTTAGTTACTACTTGTGTTACTTTTTTATTCATTATATATGCAACATCTTAAAAATATAGCAACTATTAAAGTTTTGTAAGTATATTATCTAATTCAGGATTTTTTCTTTTTATTAAAAAAATACCCTCAGAGAATCTGAACATTTGACTTAACCAGGAAAATGCACAACATACATAATTCTACAAATAGTCTTTATGAGGTCATGAATTCTCTGAATCTTACTCATAAACTTCTTAGAAGATCACAGGTCCCATGGTAAGAAATTCTGATGAAATACAACCCCATTATTTTATGGAAAAAGGAACTGAGATATGGAGAAGTTATAGTTCCAAGACCAAGGATACAAATTACTTGGAAATCCTAGACCAGAATCCAGTCCTCATGGACTTGTCTTATTTTATCCTAAGTTCCTGATAATTCTAAGGAATCGTATGTAACATCTTATTAAGCTAAAGGCAATAATTTTCTATCCCAGATAGAATTCTGTAAGAAAAGGTAACCTCACAACTTCCTAATCAGCGGCAAGAGATACTACCCTAGGCAGAGATACTACCCCTGTCTTTGAAGAGTTCTGGGTTACAGCAGGCAGATAGTTACATATGAGCAGAGAAAGAGGGTGTGGGTCAGATGGCAGGAAACCATGAATCATACAAACAGTGGTGTCCTTGGGCAGACAAAGAAAAGCAGAAACCTCCTGCTTTTTTTTTTTTTTAACAGGATACCCCACATTTTGAGGTGATAAATGTCCAAAGGTGGAAAATGACATGAATCTCCAGGGTCCAAATGTAACTTTTTGCTCCTTATGCCCTCGTTATAATAAAACTATAATAAATTAGCTATGCAGATAAGAAGTATCCATCATGTGCTGATGCCATGACACTTATGATAGAAGCTAAATTAGGACAAATATCCCTCCTCCCTTCAGGAAGGTGGAGCTGGGATGAAAATTAAGGAATACCACCCCCCAAAACCCCACCTTCCTGGTGAATATCTGACTTGTAATTTGATGCCCCTTGTAACTAGCATGCCAGAGAAGGGCAGAGAGATTTCCTCACTTTTAAAAAAAGCGTCACTTTTTTTTTTCTCAATTTCCATCTCATTTCTGAATTCCTTCTATGATAAGACAAGAACCCAACCTTCAGGAACACCTGGACTTCTTCAACGCAAAGCATTCATTTAAACTCAATGCCGTCATCATTGTGTCAAGTGGGGGTTGAGCTAGCCTTCCCATGAATCCTGTTGGCCGTAGTTACTAAGGAGACATGTTGTGAGGGGGAATAAAGAGAGATATTCAACTCTGGGCTCTGGGGCAGGTGGGCTTTGAGGAAAATGAAGTCTAGTGTGTGGTGTGCTTATTATTCATCAGACAGGAGTGGATTCAGATTGTGTGGTGCCTGAGGGTTACATGATAGTTAGTTTTGAAGAAAAAGAATACAAAATTATAAACATAAAGTTAAGTACAAAAGTGAACATTTATTTAGAATGAAAAGAGTAATTACAACAAACTATAAATATATAAAAGCACCAAATATCATAAAAGATAATTTAGAAAAATAATATAATACTTTATTTTTTATTTTTAATTACTCAGCTCCCAGGCACACCTTTATAATTCTTTTATAACCTTTTTTTGGGGGATGGGGTACATACTTTTCAATCACCTCTTAATTTGAAAAGATTTTATAATATCATTTTCTATAAATAGAATAGCAATATAATTCAATCTTGAGTATTTTTTCCTCTAAAATTTGTTTCTTATTGATACATTTTTTTTTTCAGTTTCACAACTTAGTTTAAATGTTACCATTCCTAGGAAGCCTTCCTGGCCAAATATCAGCCCCCACTAGCTCCTGCAAATGTGCAAATACATACATATAAAAAATTTTCTCACAGTGTAGAGATAATAGTTTTTGTACTTCTGCATGACTTTATTCATACTTCAGGGCCAGTGGTCTTGCTTTTATTTGGTGATTTCTCTCTGTTTGACTATGATTTAGAGATTCTCCAAAAGTCTCTAAGAACTGAAAATATCTTTGGGTATTTGTGGAGAGGTGAATTAGCAGGTCTCTGTGTGTCTAAACCAGTTACAGTGTGGATTATTATCTGAAAGTTGATTTGTAGGAACAGAAAATTTGAGTGGAAAGTTCCCAAGAGTCCATTCATCAACTCACACAATCACTTACCCAGTTCACCCAGCCTTGATGGAGCCCAGTTTCTTCCAGCATTGTCCAAGTCCTGGAGCTGGTGTAGTGAGCACAGAGGCTGACACCTATTTTCCTGGAGCGTAGAACACAGCAAGAAGTGATGCTATAGCAATGTATGTGCTAACAGCTGTGCTGATGTTACATGGCTTGTTCTTTAGGAGAAGAAAGGCTTTGTACTTTATTTCCTTTTGTATGTCCTACATTGACTTTAATCAACTGTCATTAATTAGAAGGGTAGAAACTTTTTTGCACATGGAGGTGTTCAATAAATAGCAAATGATATTACAGAACTCAAGTTCATGTGTCCGATACACAGTGAGGCCAAACAAATGGAAGTGTCAGAGACTAGAGCAGAGATAGGTTTATTGTTGGCCTTGCAAAGAGACAGGTGGTTCATGCCCCTCAAAATCTCAAACTCCCTGAAGGGTTTCAGCAAAGCCTTTTAAAAATCCAGGTGGGGAATGGGGGTCACATGTTGCATGATCAGTTTATGCACAGTTCTCTGATTGGTTGATGGTGTGGTAACTGGGTGGTATCACAGGGGTTAATTTTATCAGCCCTGAGGCTCCAGGAAGTGTGGGGTGCTACTGGTCATCAAGTAGTTAATATCTTCCATTTGGTGGAGGGTTTTAGCATCTGTAAAAATACTCAGGAAACAATCAGGAACTGTTAGCTAGGTACTTTAGAGAGAAGCTAAAGCACAGGATATGGGGAGGGGTCTGTCCCAGGAAGGCCCCATAGAATCCTGCTGGATTACAGTGACATAAGGAAGAGGGGGGAGTGTGAGAGTAGGGCAGAGAGAGAGAGAGAGAGAGAGAGAGGGGAAGAGAGAGGGTGATCTCTTGGTTACCAAACTAAAGCTTCTAGTCTTAACTAGAAATAAATCACATTCTTATTCATATGCTCTTTTCAAGAAGATGTGTAACTACAAACTCTTGGAATGAAAATCAGTATAAGAATAAAAGTAAGAACAAAACAAATGGGAATCCCTGGCGCAAATCCTAAGTGTGATCAGACCTTTAGAGGGGAGGGCTCCCTGTGGATGTCACCCCTCCCCCTGTCTTCTCCTCATCAACGTGTTTCTTAAGTGTCTTCCAAAAACCACATTCTCTTGGAGTTTGCATGCCTTGGAGGCTTTGTAGATTAGACAGAGGGAAGCAGAATACATTTAACAAGGCCATAATTATCTCTCTTTCCTTTTTTTTCTTTCATCTCTGTGGGGCTCTAGAAAGGTCAAGGTCCTTATCTAATGCAGTGCAGGGTAAGGGGGTATTGGAGGGGTAAAGACATACTTGCTCTGTGAAAATACTTCCTTGGTTTTGGTTTGCAGCATTGAGCGATGGAGGATGGAAAGGAAGATTACAAGAAGCTTGCAGTGTTGATTGAGACAATTGCACAAAAAAAAAAATCCTTGAGTTTCTCCCAACAAGCACAGCAGGAGCCATGAGTACTGATTTAGAAGGATTGGAACAATGAGGAAGCCTGTGCTTTGCTCTTCCCTTTATGAACTGAATCGCCAGGCTTTCTGCGCAGGAAGTTCACCCCTCAGGCATGCGCAGACACTGTGGAGAAACCAGAATTCTCTTTATCCTGAGTGTTTCTTTACCTGTCCTCTAAGAACCTGGGGAGGGGGAAAATTGTTGAAGATTGGAAGTTTGTTTGCTTGTTTGACAAGTCTTTATTATCCCGTTATCTCAATCAGCCCAATACCCCAAAAGAATAGATTTAGAGGAAGCCTACCTAAAGAAAAGAACTAACCTGCAAGGGCTGTTGAATTTTTAATCCCCTAACACTTTTCTCCCCTTTCCCCATGTACCATCTATTTTCAAAGCCCTGGCAGAGAGGGATTGTCTAAACTCCATTTGTTGGCAGCCATTCAAAAGTTTCAACTTGTAGCTCAACTAGGAGAAAACCAGGAGTGAGAGCTTAGAAACGTTTTCTAGAATTCAGGAATGATACCATCAGCTAAAGGATTAGCATTAAAGTGAGAAATACTGTGATTTCAATGTACACAGCTCTTGGGCCACAAATCCTGAGTTCTTTACTCCTGTAATTTTGTTCTAACTCCCATAGCAGGGCATCCCTAAAAATCTAGACCCAGGATGTATACTTGCACTCTTCCAGGTACCAGTTTTTACTAGTTTCCCTGACTTGGAAAGTCTTCACCTGTGCCCTCAGGTGAAAAGATTTTCTGCCCTTTCTGCAATGGCTTAAAGCTTTGCTTCTGTGGGGAGAAGGGTCCAGGAGGATCTCTGTATTGGCTCCCAGGGATGCACCTCCTGCCTCTAGGACTGCTCTACCACGGAGCCTTCTATTTCTCATCTACAGTCCATTTTCCTCCCGAAGACCCTAGGGTGCATGGATAAGGAGGCTGAGAGTGAATACAAACTTTCCTTGGGCCTGAAGCTACCAGCTACCAGTATTTTATATTCTCATGCTATCCCACATTTAGCCTTCAGCAATTTGTTTAAACTTTTAGCTGATTTGTCCTTACTAGGGTGTATGATGCCCAGCAGCATCTATTCCCAGTCAGCAGGTATTTGCATTCTTAGAGTGTCCTGTCTTCCCTTATATTTTGGGTTATTTGGTTGCTATGCAGTCAAGACAGTTGCCAACTTGCATATTGTCATGTGTGTGTGCTGTATTGGTGGTGGTAGATGAATGTTGCTCTCTTTAGCTTTCTATATCCTAAGTGGAAGACAGTCAACTGACACATTTATTAAACTCGGTTTCAAGGGTGATGTTTTAAAGGGAAGCTTTCAAATTGCATTTTATCCAGAGGAGTGATTAGGATGTGCCTTGGCCTGGAAGCCATGGTAAAGGAACTGGAAACATCTAAACTTAAAACAAAGTCTAAAGCGAGAACTCTTCAGATATTGTGGGGGCAGAAATTTGGGAGCAAGAAAACACTTGGTGTTATTCCAGGGGCCAGAAGTAATGTGTGGAGATTATAGGGAAGCATACAAAACAAGGGGAAATAGAGAGCTATGAAAGCTGGATATAATGTTTTTTGAAGTCATCATCTCCCCCTGTGACCATGAAAATAGTATATTTGAGCTTGTGTGAAAGTTTATCAAATTATTTTTAAAGGTGGTTTTAGCATCCCGTTAAGAGTTTAGAATAGATGAACTCCGACATACACTTAAAATTATAAGGAATCAATTCCTTTTCAGCCTCTTTTTAAAGGTCATTCTCCTTTCCACAGTCATTCCACAGTTGGAATCCACATACTTTAAATTCCTTGCTTAAGTGGTTAAATAAAGTTGTGGCTTCTTAAGACAAAGTATGTACACTATGGTTTTGAGCATTTAACTATAAAATAGGGCTCTTTTTTACTTTCTCCAAGAGGATATTACAAATTATAGTTAGTGTTAGCAGAGTTTTCTACTTGGCCTGGAATTTTTATCAAAAAGCTTGGAAATAAACATTAAAATTGAGGACAAGGTAATGATGATTTTCCCCAGCAAAACTAATAGAGATTTATGCAAGAATAACTTGAGTGACTTCTTAAGGCCCAAATTAAGAGATCCCAAAGGGTCAATATCATTTGGTTTTGAGAAGAGAAAAGGGAAGCAACTACATTAGTTGAAATGAGTCATGTGTGAATGTATACATAATGTGAAATACAGGGGGAACATATATGGTTATTTTAAAAAGAAGGGAAACAGACTGTATTCTGCCTGTCACAGGAAATCAGTGGTTCCCTTTAAACCAATAAGAACCTGGAAGATTCAGTTGGGTAAAAGGAGACTATTGGGTGACAGGCATCCTAGGAGCCAAGCTCCAGGTGGTAACAGAACAGGGGTGAGGGCTATGTCTTTGGTTTTCTAAGTGGCAGTGTTGGGTACAGGCTCAGGATTTCCTTGCAAAGAATGGATCTGATTTGCTGATATCTGTGGATCTTCTGTTTAAAAACAATAGTGCCAGAAAGTAAGATAGTTTCTGTGATAGTACATCTAGTTTTTGCCTCACGTGTGCTCTGTATTGAATAATAAAATAATGAAGTACCCTTCCTTTAAAATGCCATGAAGAGGACATTTGGATCCAAGTCAGTGTATCGCCAATGGCCTTGGCTGCACTGTTGGAACATCAACAAAATTAGCTCTAGCCTCTCTCATTTCTCATTTCTGCACTCTTTCCTCTTCTGCATTGTTCTTGCTTTCTTCTCTCCACCAGAATCTTCTCTCCTTGTGAAAGAGCCAACACACATCTTCATGCAGCTGCTGGCATTCCTTGTTTACCATTCAGGAGTGACGTTGGATTTACAAAGACCAATTTGGGGGATATATTAGAGTTGAGAAGGACCTAAGTTGCAGGTCTTTAGAGGAAATGATTGTAGCTCTTCTAAATATAAGACTGCTTCTGCTTAAAACAGCAGAATTTATCTCCCAGTCCATCCCACTCCCTCCCCCCCTCTCTCTTGGCAAGTCTGTTCTCCATGTCCATGAGTTCATTTTTTTTCTGTAGATATGTTCATTTGTGCCAGATATTTGATTCCAGATATGTGATATTATATGGTATTTGTCTTTTTCTTTATGACTTACTTCACTTAGTATGAGATTCTAATTCCATCCATGTTGCTGCAAATGACATTATTTTGTTCTTTTTTATGGCTGAGAGGTATTCCATTGTGTATATGTACCATATCTTCTTAATATATTCATATTTCCTTGGACATTTAAGTTTTTTTCCATGTCTTGGCTGTTGTGAGTAGTGCTCCAGTGAACTTAGGGGTTCATGTACCTTTTTCAATGAATGCTTTAGATATATGCTTAGGAGTGGGATTGCTGGATCATATAGTAGTTCTATATTTAGTTTTCTGATATACCTCCATATTGTTTTCCATAGCAGTTGTACCAATTTACATTCCCACCAACAATGTAGGAGGGTTCCCTTTTTTCACAGCCTCTCTACCATTTGTTATTTGAAGTCTTATTAATGATAGCCATTCTGACCAGTGTGAAGTGGTACCTCAATGTAGTTTTGATTTACATTTCTCTATTAGTGATGTTGAGCATTTTTTAGTGTGCCTATTGGTCATTCATGTCTTCTTTGGAAAAATGTCTATTTATGTCTTGTGCCCATTTTTCAGTTGGGTTGCTTATTATTTGCTGTTGAATCATATGAATTTGTTTATTTTGGAGATAAGCCCTTGTCGGTTGCGTAATGTGAAACTATTTTCTCCCATTTGGTAGGATGTCTTTTTGCGTTTCTTTACGGTTTCTTTTGCTGTGCAAAAGAAATTTGATTAGGTCTTAATGGTTTATTTTTGTTTTTATTTCTATTGCTTTGGGAGACTGACCTAGGAAAACATTTGTATGGCTGATGTCAGAGAATGTCTTGCCTATGTTCTCTCTAGGAGTTTCAAGGTGTCTTGTTTTATGTTTAAGTCTTTAAGCCAATTTGAGATTGTTTTTGTGTATGGTGTGAGGATGTGCTCTAGCTCCATTGATTTACATGCAGCTGTTCAGTTTTGCCAATACCACTTACTAAAGAGACTGTCTTTTTCCCATTTTATATTCTTGCCTGCTTTATTGAAGATTAATTGACCATAGGTATCTGGGTTTATTTCTGGGTTCTCTATTCTGTTCCATTGCTCTGTATGTCTGTTTTGGTACCAGTACCACACTGTATGGATTACTTTGGCTCTGTAATATTGCCTGAAGTCTGGAGAGTTATGTCTCCTGCTTGGTTTTTGTTCCTGAGGATGGCTTTGGCAATTCTGTGTCTGTGTCCATATAAATTTGGGGGCTGTTTGTTGTAGTTCTGTGAAAAAATGTCATGGGTAATTTGATAGGGATTGCATTGAATCTGTAGATTGTTTTGGGTATTATGGCCATTTTAACAATATTAACTTTTCCAACCCAGGAGCATGGAGTATCTTTCCATTTCTTTGAATCCTCTTTAATTTCCTTGATTAATGTTTTATAGTTCTCAGCATATAGGTCTTTCACTTCCTTTGTCAGGTTTATTCCTACGTATTTCATTTTGGGGGTGTGATTTTAAAAGTAATTGTATTTTTATATTTATTTTCTAATATTTCATTGTCAATATACAGAAATGCAACCCTTTTCCAAGTGTTAATCTTGTATAGTGCTACTTTGCTGAATTCATTGATCAGTTTGAGTAGTTTTTGTGTGGAGTCCTTAGGGTTTTCTATATTTAGTATCATTTCATCTCCATACAGTGACAATTTTACCTCTTATCTTCCAGTTTAGATACATTTTATTTCATTTTTTCATTTGTCTGATTGCTGTGGCTAGCTCATTCAGTACTATGTTGAATAAAAGCGGTGCAAGTGGGCATCCTTGTTTTGTTCCAGATTTTATTGGGAATGCTTTCAGCTTCTTTCCACTGAGTATTATATTGGATGTGGGTGTGTCATAAATGGCTTTTATTATGTTGAAGTATGTTCTCTCTATACCAACTTTGGTAAGAGTTTTTATCATGAATGGATGTTGGACTTTGTCAAATGCTTTACCTTCATCTATTGAGATGATTCTGTGGTTTTTGACTTCTCTTTTGTCAGTGTGGTGTATGATGCTGATTGATTTGTGTATATTGAACCATATTTGTGAACTTGGGATGAATCCCACTTAGCCATTGTGTATGATCTTTTTTTATATGTTGCTGGATTCATTTGGCTAAAATTTTATTGACAATTTTTATATCTATATTCATCAAAGATTTTGGCCAATAATTTTCTTTTTGGGAAGTATCTTTATCTGGTTTTGATATTAGGGTAATGGTGACTTCATAGAATGCCTTTGGGAGTATTCCTTCTTCTTCAACCTTTTGGAAAATTTTAAGAAGGATAGATATAAGTTCTTCCTTGTATGTTTGTAGAATTCACCTGTGAAACCATCTGGACCTGGAATTTTGTTTGTAGGGAGTGTTTTTATTACATATTCAATTTCATTTCTAGTGATTTGTCTGATCTATTTCTTTTTTTTTTTTCCCACTGTACAGCAAGGGGATCAAGTTATCCTTACATGTATACATTACAATTACATTTTTCCCCCACCCTTTGTTCTGTTGCAACATGAGTATCCAGACAAAGTTCTCAATGCTATTCAGCAGGCTCTCCTTGTAAATCTATTCTAAGTTGTGTCTGATAAGCTCAAGCTCCCGATCCCTCCCACTCCCTCCCCCTCCCCCTCCCATCAGGCAGCCACAAGTCTTTTCTCCAAGTCCGTGATTTTCTTTTCTGTGGAGATGTTCATTTACGCTGGATATTAGATTCCAGTTATAAGTGATATCATATGGTATTTGCCTTTGACTTTCTGGCTCATTTCACTCAGTATGAGAGTCTCTAGTTCCATCCATGTTGCTGCAAATGGCATGATGTCATTCTTTTTGATGGCTGAGTAGTATTCCATTGTGTATATATACCACTTCTTCCGAATCCAATCATCTGTCGATGGACATTTGGATTGTTTCCATGTCCTGGCTATTGTGAATAGTGCTGCAATGAACATGCGGGTGCACGTGTCTCTTTTAAGGAGAGTTTTGTCCAGATAGATGCCCAAGAGTGGGATTGCGGGGTCGTACGGAAGTTCTATGGATAGGTTTCTAAGGGATCTCCAAACTGTTCTCCATAGTGGCTGTACCAGATTACATTCCCACCAACAGTGCAGGAGGGTTCCGTTTTCTCCACACACTATCCAACATTTGTTATTTGTGGGCTTATTAATGATGGCCATTCTGACTGGTGTGAGGTGGTAGCTCATGGTAGTTTTGATTTGCATTTCTCTTATAACCAGCGATGTTGAGCATTTTTTCATGTGTTTGTTGGCCATCTGTATATCTTCTTTGGAGAAATGTCTATTCAGGTCTTTTGCCCATTTTTCCATTGATTGACTGGCTTTTTTGCTGTTGGGTTGTATAAGTTGTTTATATATTCTAGAGATTAAGCCCTTGTCGGTTGCATCATTTGAAACTATTTTCTCCCATTCTGAAAGTTGTCTTTTTGTTTTCTTTTGGGTTTCCTTTGCTGTGCAAAAGCTTTTCAGTTTGATGAGGTCCCATGGGTTTATTTTTGCTCTAATTTCTATTGCTTTGGGAGACTGACCTGAGAAAATATTCATGAGGTTGATGTCAGAGAGTGTTTTGCCTATGTTTTCTTCTAGGAGTTGGATGGTGTCCTGTCATATATTTAAGTCTTTCAGCCATTTGGAGTTTATTTTTGGGCATGGTGTGAGGGTGTGTTCTAGTTTCATTGCTTTGCATGCAGCTGTCCAGGTTTCCCAGCAATGCTTGCTGAATAGACTTTCTTTTTCCCATTTGATGTTCTTGCCTCCCTTGTCAAAGATTAATTGACTATAGGTGTCAGGGTTTATTTCCGGATTCTCTATTCTGTTCCATTGATCTGTGTGTCTGTTTTGATACCAGTACCACACTGTTTTGATGACTGTGGCTTTGTAGTGTTTCTTGAAGTCTGGGAGAGTTATGCCTCCTGCTTGGTTTTTGTTTCTCAGGATTGCTTTGGCGATTCTGGGTCTTTTGTGGTTCCATATAAATGTTTGGATTGTTTGTTCTAGTTCTGTGAAAAATGTCATGGGCAATTTGATAGGGATTGCATTGAGTCTGTAGATTGCTTTGGGTAGTATGGCCCTTTTTACAATATTGATTTTCTCAATCCAGGAACATGGAATATCTTTCCATTTCTTTCCATCTTCTTTGATTTCTTTGATTAAAGTTTTATAGTTCTTGGCATATAGGTCCTTTACCTCCTTGGTCAGGTGTATTCTGAGGTATTTGATTTTGTGAGGTGCAATTTTAAAAGGAATCGTATTTTTGTATTCCTTTTCTAATATTTCATTGCTGGTATACAGAAATACAACTGACTTCTGAATGTTAATCTTATATCCTGCTACTTTGCTGAATTTATGAATCAGTTCAAGTAGTTTTGAGGTTGAGTCCTTAGGGTTTTCTATGTATAGTATCATGTCGTCTGCATACAGTGACAGTTTTATCTCTTCTCTTCCTATATGGATGCCTTTTATTTCTTTGGTTTGTCTAATTGCTGTGGCTAGGACTTCCAAAACTATGTTGAAGAGCAGTGGTGAGAGTGGGCATCCCTGTCTTGTTCCAGATGTGAGTGAGAAGGCTTTGAGTTTTTCCCCATTGAGTATTATATTTGCTGTGGGTTTCTCATAAATGGCTTTGATTATATTCAGGAATGTTCCCTCTATACCCACTTTGGCGAGGGTCTTGATCATGAATGGATGTTGGCCTTTGTCAAATGCTTTTTCTGCGTCTATTGAGATGATCATATGATTTTTGACTTCTCTTTTGTTAATGTGGTGTATGATGCTGATTGATTTGCGTATGTTGAACCATCCTTGTGAACCTGGGATGAACCCAACCTGGTCATTGTGTATAATTTTTTTGATATGTTGTTGGATTTGGTTGGCTAAGATTTTGTTGAGAATTTTTGCGTCCATCTTCATCAATGATATTGGACGATAGTTTTCTTTTTTGGTGGTATCTCTGTCTGGTTTTGGAATGAAGGTGATGGTGGCATCATAGAATGTCTTTGGGAGTATTCCTTCTTCTTCCACCTTTTGAAAGAGTTTAAGGAGGATGGGCACCAGTTCCTCTTTATATGTTTGATAAAATTCACCTGTGAAGCCATCTGGTCCTGGACTTTTATTTGTAGGGAGTGATTTTATGACCTCTTCAATTTCATTTCTAGTGATCGGTCTGTTCAGTTGGTCTGCTTCTGCTTGATTCAGTTTTGGCAGGCTGTAAGATTCTAGAAAATTGTCCATTTCTTCCAGATTGTCAAACTTGTTGCCGTATAGTTGTTCATAGCATTGTCTTATGGTTTTTTGTATTTCTGCAGTATCCGTTGTGATTTCTCCTTTTTCATTTGTAATTTTGGTTATTTGGGTTCTTTCTCTCCTCTTTTTAGTGAGTCTGGCCAGGGGTTTGTCAATTTTGTTCACCTTTTCAAAGAACCAGCTCTTGGTTTTATTAATTTTCTCTATTGTTTTTTGAGTCTCTATTTTATTGATTTCTTCTTTGATCTTTATAATTTCCTTCCTTCTGCTGACTTTAGGCCTTTTTTGTTCTTCTTTTTCTAATTCATTTAGGTGGAGGGTTAAGTTGTCCATTTGGGATCTTTCTTCTTTTTTGAGAAAGGCCTGTATTGCTATAAATTTCCCTCTGAGCCCTGCTTTTGCAGCATCCCATAGATTTTGAGCAGTTGTGTCTTCATTATCATTTGTTTCAAGGTAGTTTTTAATTTCCTTCTTGATTTCCTCATTGACCCATTGGTTTTTTAGTAGCATGTTGTTTCGTCTCCATGCAGTAGGTTTTTTCTCTTTCCTTTTCCCATGGTTGGTTTCTAATTTCATGGCATTGCGGTCAGAGAAGATACTTGAGATAATTTCTATGCTCCTAAATTTATTGAGGTTAGCTTTGTGTCCCAATATTTTGATCTATTTCTTCTTGATTCAGTTTGGTGGATTGTATGTCTCTAGAAAGTTGTTCACTTCTTCCAGCTTGTCAAATTTGTTGGCATATCATTGTTCATAGTCTTTTATTTTTAATTTTTTTGTATTTCTGCAGTATCTTTTGAGATTTCTCCTTTTTCATTTCTTATTTTATTTGTGTTCTTTCTTGCCTCTTCTTGGTGAGTCTGGCCAGAGGGTTTTTAACTTTGTTTTCCCTTTCAAAGAACTAGCTCTTGGCTGTATTTTTTTTCTGTTGTTTTTTGGATCTCTATTTTATTGATTTCCTCTCTGATCTTTATGATTTCCTTCCTTCTGCTGACTTTAGGTTTTGTTTGTTCTTCTTTTCCTAATTCTTTTAAGTGGTAGGTTAAGTTTTCAATCGGTACTGATTATCTCTCTTTCATTGTGTATTTTTTCCAGGGTTTTCTCTTGATCTTTCAATTATGAGTCATTTATCTGCCTTTCCATTTTATTTAATTTTATCTCTATGAATTTAGTTGAAAATATCTATTATAGTCTTGAAAGGGTTTTCTTATGGGAAAGCATCTCTATGTTATGCATGTGTTCAGTATCTTTGGTATGAGGGCTGGATTTTGTGTGGATGCCAGTCTTATCTTTCCTCAATGTGTACTGGCCACTATTACCCTAATAGGGGTTGTGCCTGGTGTGAAAGTACTAAAGCCTACATGGAGTATCAGGTGGGACTTCCTCTGCTCAGTGACTGGTAAATCTCTCTTAGGGTGGGAGTCTGATCCCAAGTTGCTGGAGTGGAACCTTGAGGGTTGGCCTTGAGTAGGCTCTGTTCCCTTTAAGTATGTGTTTTTCCTTATTCCTGCACTGGAGGTTTTGCCCCAAAGAAGGGGAGTGCTGAAGTCAGTGAGGCTCAAGATCTTACAGAGTTAAAATGCACTGCCTGTGTAGATATATGTGACTCTGCTCACATGTAGCCCAAAGGATTGTCTGTTTTTCCCTGTTATGGTCATCTCAGATCTAATGCGAGTGTGTTGTGGAGTGGGTGGGGCCAGAGTGTTCACTTGGCTGGAACTGTGGGTAGGGGTATTGTGGCTATAGAAATTGAAGAAACTGCACTACTCTCCAAAGCCTGGACTTCTTCTGGGAAATTGTTCAAGTAAGTGCCAATACTGGCTGCTGCAGACCTATCTGAACTACATTCCAGGCCCTTGGCTCTCTGTGTTGCTAGATCAAGAATTTTCCCCAAGATTCAACTCCCCTCAATCCTGTGCCAAGCTATGGCATGGAATGAGTGGGGCCAGGATGTTCAACCAGCTCTGATTGGGGAATACAATGACATGGAAACCACTACATAGACATCTATGTGCCTTGTCTGTTGGCACCTGCACATGCCTCATGAGTGAAATTTAGGCTTATCCAGCCTTTCTTTCTGTCTCAGAAATTCTATGAGCAGCCAAGGAGGCTTATCTCCTACTTGGAGAGCCCCACAACAGGGATACCCAGTCTATAGCTTGACCTGCTCACTCCCAAGGGTGAGAGTGCACCCATAAAGTCTTTATTTTCCACTTAGATGCCTTCCTTTGGAACAGATCCAGATTCAATGCTTTTTATTTTCCCCATCCTACCCAGTTACATGGAAATACTTCTTGCAGCCTTGGTTTTATAGGAATTCCTGTGCCAGCTTCCAGTTAGTTTTTCATAAGAATTATAATACATACAGATGTATTTTTGATGTGTTTCTGGGGGGAGATGAGCTCCATGTTCTCTTAATCTACAAATTTGAAGTGTCTTATGGTTTGCTAATTTTAGATTCTCTGGTTAGAGTTTTGATAGGGAAAGAATTTGGGACTGCCAACCAAAATTTATTTGGTGCATTATAAGTAACATCAGAAATTATATTTCTTATTTGCACACCTTTATAAAAAATCAGTGTTAATATATGCCTATATTTTGATAAAGAATAATATTTAAATTATTTAAATCTAATCTAGCTTTGCATTTTAATTATGTTTATTTCATTATTAATTCATTTAAAAAATCATTTGTTAATTACCTAATGTGTGTCAGGTACTGCATTAAATTCTGGGACATAGAAAAAGAGTAAAACTCAGTGTGTATTCTCATTTGGGTTCCATAGTTCTAAGCATTGTGGGAATATAGAAATGACTTAAAGTATGTTTCCTGCTCTCTCCCTATTGTTACATCAAAAAGAGTATGCATAGGCTACACAAAAAAAGAGAATATATTCACAAAGAAATATAAGGGAGCATTAACTAAGAACTGGCAATTATATAACATCTAAGGGGTCCAGGAGATTAAGAAGGAGACTGAGCTGGATGTATAGGATGACAATAGATAGGATGAGAGAGAGGGCAAAGGTTTTTCAAGTACAGTCAATGGGGCTGTGGATGTGATAGTATATTGATTGGATGCTGTGAATACACAGAGTTGGAGGAAAGTAAGCTAGTATTGAGTGCGTGTTATGCGATCATTGCAAATCTAAAAGGTACAGGGCATACATGAGTGGCATAAGATATAGTCATTTTTATCAAGAGGTTGCAACTTATTGGGATATCAAGAAAAATGTACATGATATAATTAGAAAACAATTATGTAATTGCAAGGGATTACCTCCTAAACAGTGTGGTTAATTCTAATGTGTTGCATGAGTAACAGAGAGGGAGGCCAAAAAGCCTGGATAAATCATGGATGCCTTCATGGAGCTAGTTGAATTGCAGTGTTTTTACAAGGATCTGATCAACTCAGAATACCAGATATTTAAAATACCATATTTTATGAGTTTATCATTTTATAATTCTTATATCTGTATAAAATTTTCCTATATTATATGTGGTATTCTTTTGAATATTTGCTAAAGTTAAGTTTTTGAAAGAATTAGCCAATTATTATAGAACTTTACAATGGCAGGGATTGACCCAACATATGTTATTATTTTTAAAGATCAAGACTGATCTTTAAATCTACTTGGAGATGCTTGGAGAGTACAGGAGAGTATAGAAAGAAGATATATCATGGGAAAATTGAAAAAAAAAAAAGATGCCAGGAAATGTAAATACATTTAGCCCCAGGGACTGAGCATTAGAGCAAAAAGGTCAACAGGCACAGAAAAAGAGAGGTGTCCTTTTCCTTAGCATTTGCTAACACCCACAGTGTCACATCTTTCATCTGATTTCCATCTCTTTAGTGACCACGACCACCCTGTTGCCTTATAAGTGTCTACTTCAATCACATGACAGGCAATTTAGACTTTTCGTAATTATCTAAGGATTAGCAGTGGGGTAGGCTTTGTTAGTTCCCAACTGAATGGTCAATTTTTAGACCCATAATTGGAAAGATTTCCAGTAATTTGTGGCAGTTGTATTTAGTAGGAGGAATAGAGGTGATTTTTTGTTACTTTATTCCTTTGTTAGTTCTTTATAATTCACATTTGGCAGAGGTATGAGATAATCTCTGGCAATATGCATCTTGGACAAGATTTTCTTTTGTGACACAACTGCACAGGAGGTTGAAAGCATCCTATCCTGCTACTTATTAATCTCCCCTGAGAATTTTCAGTCACTAGTACTTTTCATATGATAAGACAGAACCTTTTTTGTGTTAGTGATGAATCAGTGAAAGTAAGTTTTGCACCAGGATCAACTAATCCGTATTTTTTAGTCTGTGATTGAGTTAATATATAGTTAATGATTAAGGCACTACTACATCATCAATAATGTATATGAAATGATAAATTGTCAGCAATGTGGTGCGCAAAAGTACAGATTTTTCTTTCCTTCTTTAAGACAGAACAAAATACTCTGACTCCCACATACAAAACCAAATGGGGTGGAACCCTCCAATACTATTGAATGGTACTAAGAAGGCATTGATACTAAAACATATGTGGGTATGTATCTATTTGCATAGATAGATATATTATATGAATGGCCATCCAGAGTCTATGTTAAGTCAACAAAAAATTAATCTAGTTTCATATATTTAAAGATAAATTTAGATGTTTCTAATATTAGTCTCTTTGGGAGACACAGGAAAACAAAAGAGGTGATAAATATTTGTCTCTTTTTTAAAAAATGTGCTTGTGCACCAAATGGAGATAGAATAATAATAAAATAAAAATTTATATTTAAATTTTATAGCAGTTTTAGAAGTAAACCATTGAATTTTGAACAGAAAAAAACAAAGGCACCATTCATTAATTTTCTATAGGACTCTGGCTTTGTAAATCAAAGGCACTGAAATGCGAGGCCTAAATTTTTGTCTTGTTTCTGATGTTATATGTTAATCTAGCTTTTGTTTGTTTATCTATAAAATGTAGGTGTTGGACTAGAGGGTAAATCTCATGTCAAGTTACTAGAATCCTTCAGAGCTGTGTTGCTAGATTTTAATAAGTATGTGTATTTCACTTTAATACAAATGATGGAAATACAAGGTTTGTCATAGCACACAATGCAGAATAATTTGCTATGAGTGAAAAGACATGGTCAAATGTGAACACAGTTCAAGATAGAATTTGGGTTTATTGCAACATCTGAATGCTTTGCCTCTTCAAATTTAAAATTGAATACTTGGGGTAGTAAACAATTTGATGTATAAATAACTAACCAATGGTAAATAATGAACAGTAAATAGCACAATAACCATCAAAGATTTATTACATTTCACTGCTTTCTAATCTTTATTTTTAAAATTCCTTTTCACTTCAAGCATGTTTTTACAAATTCTAGATTTCTACCAACATAAAATACCTGACAACTGCCCTCATAGAGGATTTTAAAGTCTCTTTAGGCCTGTTAAAGTTGATGATATTACACATATCTAATACAGAGCAAAAATCTCACTTCTATTCAGGATGTCTTTCATCAGTGAAGGCAAGATAAAGAATTTCTTAGACAATTAAACTAAGAGATTTTAATGGAAGCAGTCTGTACTGAAAGAACTGTTTAAAAAGGAAGTCCTGGAGTTCCATCATGGCTCAGTGGTTAACGAATCCAACTAGGAACCATGAGGTTGCGGGTTCGGTCCCTGCCCTTGCTCAGTGGGTTAACGATCCGGCATTGCCATGAGCTGTGGTGTAGGTTGCAGACCCAGCTCGGATCCCATGTTGCTGTGGCTGTTGTGTATGCTGGCAGCTGTAGCTCCAATTAGACCCCTAGCCTGGGAACCTCCATATACCACAGGAGCAGCTCTAGAAAAGGCAAAAAGACAAAAAAATAATAATAAATAAAATAAAATAAAATAAAATAAAAAGGAAGTCCTCCAGAGAGAAAGAGTATAATGACAGATAGAAATTTGAATCTACACAAGAAGTAAAGAGCACAGAAAGTGGTATATATATTTTAAATCTTTTAAAAAGTTTAATATGTAAAGTAAAAACCATATAACAATGTATTGTGTGATTTATAACAGATGTCCAAGTAAAGTGTGTGTAGTCAATAGCACTAAATGTAAAAGTATATTCTTCTAATGTTTTAATATATCTGAAGTGGTGTAGTATTAACTGAAAGAAGGTAGACTTTGATAGGGTAGAGATGAATTTTGGAAACTCTAGAATTAGCACTAAAAAATTATGATTCCAAATGATGCAGTCATAAAAAAACTAAATGAAATAAGAAAAAAAGAGGAAAAGAAGAAGCAGATAAGACAAAGAGAAAACAACTAGCAAACTCAAAAATTTACATCCAAATATAAGTAATTGCATTAATTGTAAAAAGCCAAAACCCTAAATAAAATACAAAGAGTGGCAGAATAGATAGAAATGCAGTAACTCCACTATTAACCACCCCCATACATAGTTTAAATATAAAGACACAGTTAAACTAAAAGTAAAATGATATAAAAAGATACACTTTGCAAATACTAAACAATGAGGAAATGTCTATTAATATTATACAAAGAAATATTGAGAATATTATTAGGGATAAAGAGGAACAATATATAATGATAATATCATCAATGAATAAAAGAGACATAACTGTCATAAATATGTATGCATTTAGGAAAATGCTTCAGAATATTTCAAAATACCTAAGAAGAAATACTCAGAGAAGAAATCAAGAAATATATAAAGGTAGTGGTACACTTCAACACTTTCCATCAGCTGATGGAACACATAGAAAATCATAAACTATATTAGACTTGAGCAGTATTTTCAAAAACGTTGATGAATTACCTTTATATGACACTCCACACAATACAATAATATATCTTCTTTTCAAATGCATAGGGAACATTCACCAAGATAGACCATGTTTTGGGCCATAACAGAAATCCCACCAATTAAAAATAAAATTATAGGAGTTCCCATTATGGCTCAGTGTTTAACGAATCTGGGACTAGCATCCATGAGGATGCAGGTTTGATCCCTGGCCTTGCTCAGTTAAAGATCTGACATTGCCATGAGCTGTGATGTAGGTGGCAGACACAGCTCGGATCCAGTGTTGCTGTGGCTCTGGCATAGGCCAGCAGCTACAGCTCTGATTGGACCTCTAGCCTGGGAACCTCCATATGCTTCTGGTGCAGGCCTAAAAAGCAAAAAAATAATAAATAAAATAAAATAAAATAATAAAACTGTTTTATTCTTTCAATGAAATTAGAATAGAAATTAGTAACAAAAGGATGCTGGGAAAATCTCTTTGGATATTAAACTCTATACTTTTCCTTAGCCCATAGGTCAAAATAGACATAGCAATATTTTGAATTTAATACTCAAGAAATATATAATAATAAAATTGTAGAATATGGCTGAAATAATGCATAGTAGAATATTATTATATTCATTTAAAAATATAGGGAAGTCTAAAATAAATAAGATGCCACTTTAATAAGCTTGTAAAATTAGAATAAAAATTCAAAAAGAGCAGAAAGAAAGAATCAAATCAGTGATGTATTCCATTGCATATATATACCAGAGCTTCCTAATCCAATCATCTGTTAATTGACATGTGGGTTATTTCCACGTCTTGGCTATTGTGAATAGAGCTACAATGAACATGCAGGTGCATGTGTCTTTTTTAAGGAAAGCTTTGTCCAGATATATGCCCAAGATTGGGATTGCTGGATCATATGGTAGTCCTATGTATAGTTTTCTAAGTTACCTCCATACTATTCTCCATAGTGGTTGTGGTATATATACACAATGGAATACTACTCAGCCATAAAAAAGAGTGAAAATGGATGAAATTAGAGACTCTCATGCTGAGTGAAGTAAGTCAGAAAGAGAAAGACAAATACCATATGATATCACTCATATATGGTATCTAATACACAGAACAAATAAAACTTTCCACAGAAAAGAAAATCATGGACTTGGAGAATAGGCTTGTGGTTGCCCGGGGGGAAGGGGAGGGAGTGTGAGGGATTGGGAGCTTGGGGTTAACGGATGCAAACTTGTGCTTTTGGCATGGACTAACAATGAGATCCTGCTATGTAGCACTGAGAACTATGTCTAGATACTTACAATGCAACACAACAATGGGAGAAAAAATTATGTATACATGTATGTGTAACTGGGTCCCCATACTGTACAGTGGAAAAAAAAAAGAAAATGTAATAAAAAAAAAAGAAATCATTGACGTTTTAAACTCAAGAAGAATTTTTTAATCAATGAAATAAAAAAGCTAGTTCATAGAAAGAATTGAAGAAACAAATGAACCATTAGCCATACCAAATAAGAAAAAAACACACAATTTGCTATTACCTGGAACAGATGAGAAAATAGTACATATCTTACAGATAATAAATGTATCAGTTGGATATTACAAATAATTTTAAGTCAATAAAAATCATGATGTAGATGAAATGGTTAAGTTACTTGAAAGACACAAGTTACAAAGCCTATTTGACAATAAATAGATATCATTAATTACTCTGTATCTATTACAGAAATATAGTTAAAATTCTTCCCGCAGAGAAAAGTCCAGACCAGGTGGTTTCACTGGCAAACTGAACCCAATAGTTTTGGGGGAAATAATATCAATTCTATATTGGCTATTCCAGGAAAAGGAGAGAAGAAACATTTTTACAAACTCTAAATATAGTATAAGAAACAAAATTCACAAACACTCCCCATGAACCTAGTTGTAAAAATCATTTACAAAATATTATCAAATAAAACCCAGCAATATATAAAAAGGATAGGTCATCCTGACACATGATATTTTTATCAGGAATACAAAGCTGGTTATCCCTTGAAAATCAATCAATAGGTTTTACTTATATCAGCAAAATAAACACATGCATACATACACAATCTTGATGCTTTAAAAATTAACAAAATTGGGAGTTCCCATTGTGGCACAGTGGTTAACAAATCCGACCTAGGAACCATGAGTTTGCAGGTTCAATCCCTGGCCTTGCAGAGTGGGTTAACGATCCGGCATTGCCGTGAGCTGCGTGTAGGTCACAGACTTAGCTCGGATCCTGCGTTGATGTGGCTCTGGTGTAGGCTGGTGGCTACAGCTCTGATTAGACCCCTAACCTGGGAAGCTCCATATGCCGTGGTGAGCAGCCCTAGAAAAGGCAAAAAAAAAAAGACAAAAATAAATAAATAAAAATAAAAAAATTAAAATGAACAAAATTGAATACCTATTCAAGATAAGAACTCTTAGCAACATACACATAAGGTAACTTTCTTAGTTTCTTGAAGGGCATCCTAAAAAAAATACATATGGCTGACATCCTACTGCATAATTAATGACTGCTTTCCCTTGTAAGATTTGGAACAAGGCAAATGTTCAAGCTCCATATTGTAGAATCCCATTTATATGACAGTCTTGAAAATACAAATTCATAAGAATGCACCATAGTTGCCAAAGCCTTTAGATTAGGTGAGAAGATTATCTACAAGTAAGCATGGGGGTTATGAAACTAGTGCTAGTTTTCATAGCCATTCTTACCTAAACACCTCGAAGATGTATAAGCATTTTGGGTGATGAAAGATTCTATATCTTGATTTTAGTAGAAGTTTACTGACTGTACACATTTGTGAAAAGTCTTTCTACTCTACACATAAAATGGGTGAATTTTGAGTATACAAAATATTCCTCAATAAATCTGACTTTATCAATATTTCAAGTAGTAGAGTGTTAGGAAAATGGTCAGCAAAGGACACATAAATCACTCCATACCTAGTCTGGGTAAGATTAAAAAATATCTAATGAATTAGATTTGTCAACCCTGGGTGGGAGGAGTCTGGATATTCTGGATGTCCTGCCAAAGTGTGTTCTCAATAATGAAGATATGCTTGGTACTATATTTGAGGATAAATGATCAAAAAGTACAAAACTTTTTCTGAAGGCTTGTGGTAAGAGTTATAAACTGAATACATAAGCTTATATCTCAAAACCCTGCTCAAATTACAGTGAGTAGATTTTCTTTTTCAATTTTATTTATCTATTTATAAATTTCAAAAGAGAAACCCGTCAAGATAAAAAAAAAATTAGAGTGGACAATAAAAATGTGCTGTAAAAACTGGGAAGTACATGACCAGTCTTAACAGAGAACAATCATAACAGAACAAAAAGCTAAGCTAATGGGGCAGAAACCCTAGAAGATGAACCCAGAATGGCTCAGGTGACACAGATATCTCTGGCGTAGCAATGAAGGTGGAAATAAAAATAGGATTATCAATGGAAAGTCTATTTAAGAAGTAGTCTCACTCTAAAATCCTCTCTCTGATCTTCCATGGATGGGCAAATTGTTTTTTCCAATACAGCTGAAGAGTGGACATAAAGGCATACATTTGAATTATTGAAGGTTTGGTTTTAGACCACTGCAATAAAGCAAATTCCCTAATAAGGCAAATCATACAAATTTTTTGGTTTCCCACTACTTATAAAAGTTATGTTGTACAGCAGAAATTATCACAACATAGGTAAATCAACCATACTTCAATAAAACTTTAAAAATGAGAAAAGCCAGGTTAGCAGTAAGCTGTAGTCTATTAAGTGTGCAACATCATTATGTTTAAAAAACTATACATATCTAATTGAAAAATAAAAACCAAAAATAATTACAATAATTATATAAGATTGCAGATCCCCCAAACAAATGTAATAATCATAAAAAGTTTGAAATATTGTAATAATTAGCTAAATGTGACACAGAGACATGAAATGAAGAACAGTGTTGGAAAAGTGGCACCAACAGACTTGCTGGATTCAGAGTTGCCGTAAATCTTCAATTTGTTAAAAACCAAAACCAAAACCAAATACAATATCTATGAAGCACAATAAAGTGAAATGCATTAAACAAGGTATGCCTGTACATTCTGTAGCTAGAGTGAAGCAGAGCATTTCATTAAACAGGGATAACCTATTGAGAATAGTGCATTCACACTCAGTTCCTAGAATCCAAAAAAAAATATTGCTAGGGTTCTATAACTCAGTAACGAGCAGTGCCTACTTTGCTGAACAGCAGCTATGATTTGGGGTTTAGATTGACCCTCACGTTCATAAGAAGCAACAGGCAGCATACAGCTTTATGAAAGTATGTAGAAAAAGAGGGCAGTATCAGCCATGGATGGCCTTGTGGCACTTAGACATGACTTCAAAATTTACCAGTCACTGAAGACTTGGGAAATGCATGGTTGTGAAAAGAGAAACTTGGGGGAAATTGGACCATCTTGGCCCAAGAAAACTATAGTTCTTGAGTCTATTATATATATTTAAATTTTATTGGAGTATAGTTGACTTACAATGTTGTATTCGTTTCAGGTGTACAACAAAGTTGAATCAGTTACACGTATAAATATGTTCTCTTTTTTCCACATAGGTTATTACAAACTATTGAGTAGATTTTCCTGTGCTATACAGTAAGTTCTTGTTAATCATCTCTTTTATAAAATAATATGTATATGGAATTCCCACTCTCCCAATTTCTCCCTCCTCCACAACAGTTTCACCTATGGTAACCATAAGATTGGCTTTGAAATCTGTTTGTTTCTGTTTTATAAATAAGTTATTTTGTGTAATTTTTATTAGATTCCACATATAAGTGATATATGATATGTGTCTTTATATGACTTACTTTACTCAATATGATACTGTCTAGGTCCATCCAAGTTGCTGCAAATGGCATTATTTCATTCTTTTTTATGGCTGAGTAATATTGCATTGCATATATGTACCGTATCTCCTTTATCCATTCCTCCGTCAATGGACATTTAGGTTGCTTCCATATCTTAGCTATTGTAAATAGTGCTGCAATGAACATTTGGGTGCGTGTATCATTGAATTGTTGTTTTATCCAGATATATACCCACGAGTGGGATTGCTGGATCATATGACAGTTCTATATTTAATTTTTGAAGGTACCTCAATACTGTTCTCCTTAGTGGTTGCACCAATTTATATTACAACAGTGTAGGAGGATTACTTTAGCTATTGAATCTTTTTTTTTTTTTTGGACATACCTGTGGCATATGTAAGTTCTGAGCCAGAGATTGAACCTGCACCACAGTAGTGAACCGAACCACTACAGTGACATCGCTGGACCCTTCAGTACTAGGCCACCAGAAAACTCCCATACTATTACATCTTATTAAGAGGTACCCCTTCAGAACTGAGTGACTAGTACACAGTCTTTAAAACAGCTGCATCTCATGATTACCAGTTGCTAATTTCAGTCCCAACAATGAGATATTTATACTTGATATGATATATTGTTACCTCAGCTAAATTCTCACTTATCTTGGAAACAGTATATTAATAAATCCCTCAAATTAGTGTTACAAGATGGTTCAAATCTAAGGTAACTCCTAAGCCACCCCCCAGCCTAGAGAAAAGTCATAAACCAATATTGGGAGAAAATTTTCCAAGAGTCTCTCATGCTTTTGTATGTCTTGTCAGCAGAGGCACCGACTGCCCCTTGGTCCAGACAATTGTTTCAAGGATGTTCAAACAGCATTTGAGGATAGAGATAGTGTCTTAAGCAAAGAAGGAATGCTTTTTATACACTATAACAAAGATAATTTTTGCCTCCATGCTTATTACTCATTACAAAAAATTCTGGCATTCTAAGCTCAGGGTCTTTCTTCTGTAACTTTACCCATGGTATTTGCAGGTATGCATTTGATATGACCTCAACAATACTTAGAACCTCACTCTATTTAGTCCTAAAATCTCAGAAGCCATATACCATAATTGTTTTGCACTGTTAACTTGTGATGATACAAGAACATTAAGCCAGATATTTGTTATGCTATTATTCTGTACTTTTTCTCCTCTATTTTCTCACAAAGGGCTTTTTTCCTTTGGGAACCACATTCAGTTTTGAAGAGATTTCCTCACCCTCATCAAATTCCTTGTGTCATCATACCTGGCTCTTTCCCAAAGACAACACTTCCTTTTCAGTATTTTGCAAAGGGTACACTTTATGTTCTCATGTAATACATTTGTTGAGATTTGGTGATCTTGGAATTTTTAAGGTACTTCCAGACCATGATTTTTCTATAATCAATGCAATAATTCTTCCTCCTCTGTGATACATGCCACCCAGTGATACCATTGATTATCTGACATACTCCTAGTCATTTGAAATACCCCTAATTTATACCATTGAAAACTTTGGTGCCAGTCTTCCTTTCTCTATCACCATGGCTGCCAGCATCTATAGCAACCTTAATACTTATATTATGTCTGTAAACCCATCCAATAGCCTGACTTTACCCATTTAAGAACATCCATCATTCTTCAGATGTATGGCCTCATCCCGGTCTTTATTACGCCTTGAAAAATGCAACACATTTGGGATCACCTGAATATGTAATATGCCAGTATCTAATGACAAAATTTACCAGTATTTTACTTATTTTATTTCTACTTAAACTATCCTCTGACCTTGTTGAGACTTCTCATCTTCTATTTTCTTACAGTTAACAGTTGGTGCTTTACATGTTTCCTCTCTCAGGGTAGCTTCAATTTATCCCTGGAACCATTCTCTTTTTTTGTGGATCCATACTCTTTTTAAAATTATTTTTATTTTTTTTCAATCATAGCTGGTTTACAGTGTTCTGTCAATTTTCTACTGTACAGCAAGGTGACCCAGTCACACATACATATATACATTATTTTTCTCACATTATCATGTTCCATCATAAGTGACTAGATATAGTTCCCAGTGCTATACAGCAGGATCTCATTGTTTATCCACTCCAGATGCAATAGTTTGCATCTATTAACCCCAAATTCCCAGTCCATCCCACTCCCACCCCCTCCCCCTTAGTAACCACAAGTCTGTTCTCCATGTCCATGATTTTCTTTTCTGTGGAAAGGTTCATTTGTGCTGTATATTAGATTCCAGATATGTGATATCATATGGTACTTGTCTTTCTCTTTCTGAGTTACTTCACTCAGTATGAGAGTCTCTAGCTCCATCCGTGTTGCTGCAAATGGTATTCTTTTGTTCTTTTTATGGCTAAGTAGTATTCTATTGTGTATATATACCAAATCTTATTAATCCATTCATCTGCCTATGGACATTTGGGTTGTTTCCATGTCTTGGCTATTATAAATAGTGCTGCAATGATCATATGGGTGAGTATGTCTTTTTTTTGTAATCTTTCTTTGAATGATATCTTCTTCAGTGTCCTCTGGGTTACTGGACAGAAGAGATTATTCTCTGCTTTTGCCTTATGACATGCTACCATTATAGTTACAGTAGCATGTACAGATTTTATGTGTTTTACTCATCTCTTCTATAGAGATGTAAGTACCACTAGGGCTAGGAGTTTAAGTTTTTTTTTTTTTTCACGCATTTCCAGGGACCATGTTCATGGTTGCATGAATATTTAGTAAGTGAATTGATGAGGAAAATCATAGAATGAAAGATCTTGGTTTATCCCAGCAGTTATTAGTCTGTAGACTGTGGTGCCAGAATGAGGTCAATACAACTCAAAGCCTTTTCCTTAGAGAAATGAGTGAGCCTAGGGTAGAGTTATGAAGAAAAGTGGTCAGCTCTGAATTCAATATATCAATCATAAGTATGTGATTATGTCTCCTTGGCTTCCTCCTTGAGAAAATTGAAGCACTTAATTGAAAATAAGTGACATGATGAATTTTACCTATACTTCCAGCTACAGAGTACAGATTAGAAACTTGAGTCTTGCTACAAATTTATTGCCTTGAGCCTTTAGCCATACCACTGAACCTAAAAATTTTCTTTCCAATACTATCATATTCCTAATTTGGAAAACATAGACAAACAAAAACATTTTTTTCCCAATAGCAACATAAACCCTTCTCAAATGTTTGACCCCAAACACAAATAAATTACCAGGGGGTCAGTAATTAGAGAGGTGAAAGAAAGAACTAGATTGAAATCAGAAGTCCTGTCTCTTGCACTTTTAAGTGTGTAACTCTAGGAAACTCTCTTATGTCTCTCAACCTCAGTTGACTAATTTGTAAATAAGAATACAACTTCAGTATGTATTATAAAGATCAGAAGGTGGACAGCATAAGAAGAGAGATTAGTAAACTAAAAATTAGTTATAAAAATATAAATTATTTTCATACATTTAACCATTTATTTATCACTTCACAAGGATGAAAAACAATGTCCCTGTAACATAGTAATTGAATTACTTTAATTTTTCAGAGGACTAAGAAATGTCCTCTGCTGTCACAATTGCTCTTTGTGTATATATATGTATGTGTATTTATATATACATATATATTTATATGAATTCAGATTTGGATTCTAAAAGATAAGGAATTAAAAGTTTGTTTTCATCCTGAGATTTGTAAATTTTCTTATATTTCATGCTTGGAAAATTTGAGGTTGTGCCTTACTTGTATTGAATATGCCTGTCTAGTCCCTTTCTTTTGTTCCAATTAATGTATAAGTATTTACAAAATATAAACATTGTGACAAAAATAAAAATACATGAACACTTTTTTTTAATTATGGTTGACATACAATATTATATTAGTTTCAGGTATACCACATAGTGATTAAACACTTATATACATTAAAAATTGATCATTGTAATAAGTGTAGTAACTATCTGTCACCATACAAAGATATTACAGTATTATTAACTATATTCCCTATGCTGTACCTTATATCCCTGTGGCCTACTTATTTTATAATGGAAAAATCTGTATCTCTTTGTCCCTTTCACCTGTTTGGCTCAGCACCTCTCACCTCTGGCAACCACCAGTGTGTTCTCTCTGAATCTGTCTCTGTTTTCTGTTTTTTGTTCACTTGTTTATTAGATTCCAAATAGAAATAAAATCATATGGTATTTGTCATGCTCTGACTTATCCTGCTTAGCCAGTGCCCTCTAGGTCCATTCATACCATTGCAAATGCAAGATTTTATTATTTTCTATGGCCGAATAATATGTCATCATATATGTATATCGTGTGTGTGTGTATGATATACATATATATCCTGCATCTTCCTTATCCATTCATGAAAACCTGTTACTTGCATATTTTGGCTATTGTAATGAATTCTCTGATAACAGAGGGGTTATATATCTTATTAAATTAGTGTTTTCATTTTGTGTAAATACTCAGAAGTAGAATTGCTAGATTTTATGATAGTCCTATTTTTAGTTTTTGAAGAATCTCCAACTTTTCCATAGAGGCTATACCAGTTTACATTCCCACCATGAGGATTCCCTTTTACCTACTTAGTCTCCAACATTTGTTATTTTTTGCTTTTTTTTTTTTGGTCAGTCATTTTATATTGTTTTATTTTTATTTTTTTATTTTATTTCCCCAACACAATTTTTTTCCCACTGTACAACATGGGGATCCAGTTATACATACATGTATTCATAACTTTTCTCCCATTATCATACTCTGTCATACATATCTAGACATAGTTCTCAGTGCTATACAGCAGGATCTCATTGTTAATCCATTCCAAAAGCAATAGTTTGCATCCATTTACCCCAAGCTCCCCAAATATCCCACTCTCTCCCCCTCCCCTCAGGCAGCCACAAGTCTGTTCTTCAAGTCCATGATTTTCTTTTCTGTGGAAAGGTTCATTTGTGTTGTATATTAGATACCAGATATGAGTGATATCATATGGTATTTGTCCTTCTCTTTCTGACTTACTTCGCTCAGTATGAGAGTCTCTAGTTCCATCCATGTTGCTACAAATGGCATTATTTTGTTCTTTTTATGGCTGAGTAGTATTCCATTGTGTATATATAATACATCTTCCTAAATCAATCATCTGTCGATGGACAATTAGGTTGTTTCTATGTCTTGGCTATTGTGAATAGAGCTGCAGTGAACATGTGGGAGCATGCATCTTTTTTAAGGAAAGTTTTGTGCCCAAGAGTGGGACTGCTGCATTGTATGGTAGTTCTATGTATAGTTTTCTAAGGTACCTCCATACTGTTCTCCATAGGAGTTGTACCAGCTTACATCCCAGCAACAGTGCAGGAGGGTTCCCTTTCCTCCACACCCCCTCCAGCACTGTTTATTTGTGGACTTACTAATGATGGCCATTCTGACTTGTGTGAGGTGGTATCTCATGGTAGTTTTGATTTGCATTTATTTAATAATCAGAGATGCTGAGCATTTTCTCATGTGCTTGTTGGCCATCTGTACATCTTCCTTGGAAAAATGTCTATTCAGGTCTTTTGCCCATTTTTCCATTGGGTTGTTGGTTTTTCTGCTGTTGAGTTGTATAAGTTGTTTGTATATTTTACACATTAAGCCTTTGTCAATTGCATCATTTGAAAGTATTTTCTCCTGTTCTATAAGTTGTTTTTTGTTTTCTTTTTGTTGTCCTTTGCTGTGTAAAAGCTTGGCAGCTCGATTAGGTCCCATTGGTTTATTTTTGCTTTTGTTTCTGTTGCTTTGGGAGACTGACCTGAAAAAATATTCATAAGGTTGATGTCAGAGAATGTTTTGCCTATGTTCTCTTCCAGGAGTTTGATGGTGTCTTGTCTTATATTTAGGTCTTTCAGCCATTTTGGTGCATGATTCAGCCATTTTGGTGCATGGCGTGTGGATGTGTTCTAGTTTCACTGATTTTATGCAGCTCTCCAGGTTTCCCAGCAATGCTTGCTGAATAGACTGTCTTTTTCCCACTTTATGTTCTTGCCTCCTTTGTCAAAGATTAATTGACCATAGGTGTCTGGGTTTATTTCTGTGTTCTCTATTCTCTTCCAATTGTCTGTACGTCTGTTTTGGTACTAGTACCACACTGTCTTGATGACTGTGACTTTGTAATATTGCTTGAGGTCTGGTAGAGTTATACCTCCTGCTTGGTTTTTATTTCTCAGGATAGCTTTAGCACTTCTGGGTCTTTTGTTGTTCCATATAAATTTTTGGATTGTTTGTTCTAGTTCTGTGAAAAATGTCATGGGTAATTTGATAGGGATCGCATTGAATCAGTATTATGTTGAATAACAGTGGTGAGAGTGGGCATCCTTATCTTGTTCCAGATTTTTGTGGAAGGCTTTCAGCTTTTCTCCATTGAGTCTTATATTTGATGTGGGTTTGTCCCAAATAAATGGCCTTGATTATGTTAAGGAATGTTCCCTCTATACCCACTTTGACGAGAGTTTTATCATAAATGGATGTTGGACTTTGTCAAATGCTTTTTATGCATCTATGGAGATGATCTTGTGGTTTTTGACTTTTCTTTTGTTAATGTGGTGTATGATGTTGGTTGATTTGTGTATGTTGAACCATCTTTGTGAACTTGGGATGAATTCCACCTGGTCGTGGTGTATGATCTTTTTGATGTATTCTTGGATGCAGTTGGCTAAAATTTTTTCAGAATTTTTTCATCTATAGTCATCAAAGATATCGGCTGATAGTTTTCTTTTTTGGTGGTATCTTAGTCTGGTTTTGGAATTAGGGTGATGGCAGCATCATAGAATGTCTTTGGGAGTGTTCCTTCTTCTTCAAACTTCTGAAAAAGTTTAAGGAGGATGGGCATCAGTTCCTCTTTGTATGTTTGTTAGAATTAGCCTGTGAAGCCATCTGGTCCTGGGCTTTTATTTGTAGGGAGTTTTCTATGACATACTCAATTTCATTTCTAGTGATCAATCTGTTCAGTTGACAGGAAAGCAGGAGTTGTAATACTCATATAAGACAAAGTAGACTTTTAAATGAAGGCCATAAAGAAAGACAAAGAAGGACACTATTTAATGGTGTCCTTCTTTGTCTGGTGTCCATTCAAGAAGAGGATATTACAATCATCAACATACATGCCCCAAATATCAGAGCACCCAGATACATACACCAAATATTAACAGATTTTTTTGTGATAGTCTTTCTGACAGGTGATATCTCACTGTGATTTTTATTTGTATGGCTCTCATGATTAGTGCTATCAAACATCTTTTCATTTGTCTGTTGGCCACTTGTATGTATTATTTGGAAAAATATCTATTTAGGTCCTCTACCCATTTCTTAATTGCATTACTTGTGGGTTTTGATATTGAAATGTTTGATTCTCTATGTAATTTTGTTATTAATCCATTATTGAATATATGATTTACAAATATCTTCTCCCATTCAGTAGATTGCCTTTTCATTTTGTTGATGATTTCCTTTGCTATGCAGAAGCTTTTAAGTTTGATGTAATCACATTTGTTTTGTTTTTTTTTCTTTCTTCTCTTTCCCTTGGCTGAGGGAGATAATCCTGAAAGAGATTGCTAAAACTATTGTCAAAAAACATACTGTCTAAATTTTCTTCTAGGGGTTTTTTGGTTTCTGATCTTACATTTATGCTTTTAATCCATTTTGAGTTAATATTTGTGTAAGATGTTAAGTAGTGATCTAGTTTCATTTTTTGCATGTAGAGGTTCACTTTTCCCAACACAGTTTATTGAAGATATTATCCTTTTGCCATTGCATATTCTTTACTCTTTTGTCAATATTTTATTGTCCATGTATGTGTGGGTTTATTTTTGGACTTTCAGTCTGTTCCATTGATCTATGTCTCTCTTTTGCTACCAATACTCTACAGTTCTGATTACATTATAGTTTTGTAGTATAATTTTAAGTCAGGAAGTGGGATACTTACAGCTTTGTTCTTTTTGCTGAAGATTGCTTTAACTTTCCTTTTGAGGTTACATGCAAACTTTATGATATTTTGCTTATATTTCTGTAAAAAATATTATTGGGATCTTGATGGGGTTGCATTGAATATGTGGATTGCTTTGAGTAATAGAGACATTTCAACAATGTTAATTCTTTGAATTCATGGACACAAACTCTTTTTCCACTTACTTAATTTCATTCAAATACTTTACAGTTTTTAGTGTAGATATCTTCCACTTTATTGGTTAAATATTTTCCTATGTATTTTATTGTTTTTGTTGCAATTATAAATGGGATTGTTTTCTTAATTTCTTGTTCTGTTAGTTTGTTGTTAGTGTATTGAAATACAACAGAATTTTGTGTGTTGATTCTGTACTGCAGTACTTTACTGTGTTTATTATTTCTAACAGTTTTTTGGGGGGAGTGGAATCTCTGGTGTTTTCTATACATAAAATTACATCATTCACACACAGTGACAGTTTTGCTTTTTGTCTTTCCAATTTGAACGTATTTTACTTCTTTTTCTTGCCAAATTGTTCTAGCTAGGAATTCTAATACTACATTGAATGAAAGTCATGAGAGTGAGCATATGTATTCCAGATCTTGCAGGAATGGCTTTTAGTTTTTCACCATTGAATATGATGTCATCTATGGATTTGTTATACACAGCCATTATTATGCTGAGATGAATTCCTTTTTTAGTTATTTTTTTTAAATTTTTCATAAATAGGTGTTGAATCTTTTTTATATAATTTTATTTTTTTAATACTCAAATGAATTTATCACATCTGTAGTTGTATAATGATCATAACAATCCAATTTCACAGGATTTCCATCCCACAGCCCAGGCACATCCCCCCACCTGCAAACTGTCTCCTATGCAGACCATAGTTTTTTCAATGTCTGTGAGTCAGCATCTGTTCTGCAAAGAAGTTCCGTCTGTCCTTTTTTCAGATTCCACATGTCAATGATAGCATTGGATGTTGGTGTCTCATTGTATGGCTGACTTCACTTAGCATGATAATTTCTAGATCCATCCATGTTGCTAAAAATGCTGGTATTTCATTCATTTTAATGGCTGAGTAATATTCCATTGTATATGTGTATCACATCTTCTTGATGCACTCCTCTGTCAATGCACATTTAGGTTGTTTCCATGTCTTGGCCATTGCAAAGAGTGCTGCAATGGACATTGGAGTACATGTGTCTTTACGAGTTGTGGTTTTCTCTGGATAGATGCCCAGGAGTGGGATTGCTGGATCAAATGGTAGTTTTATGTTTAGTTTTCTGAGGAATCTCCATACTGCTTTCCACAGGGGTTGCACCAATTTAAATTCCCACCAACAGTACACTACGGTTCCTTTATCTCCACACCCTCTCCAGCACTTCTTGTTTGTAGACTTTTGGATGATGGCCATTCTGGCTGGTGTCAGGTGGTACCTCAGAGTGGTTTTGATTTGCATTTCTCTACTAATGAGTGATGTTGAACATCTTTTCATGTGTTTTTTGGCCATCCATATGTCTTCTTTGGAGAACTGTCTGTTTAGAACTTCTGCCCACTTTTTGGTGGGGTTGTTTGTTTTATTGGTATGGAGCTACAGAAGGTGTTTATACATTTTGGAGATGAATCCCTTGTCAGTTGATTCACTTGCAAAGATTTTCTCCCATTCTGTGGGTTGTCTTTTTGTTTTGTTTAGGGTTTCCCTTGCTGTGCAGAAGCTTTTATGTTTGATTAGGTCCCATTTGTTTGTTTTTGTTTTTATTGTCAATACTCTAAGAGGTGGATCTGACAAGATGTTGCTGTCGTTTATATCAGAGAGTGTTTGGCCTATGTTTTCCTCTAAGAGTTTGATAGTGTCTGGTGTTATATCCAGGTCTTTAATCCATGTGGAGTTTATTTTTGTATATAGTGTTAGAGAGTGTTCTGACTTCATTCTTTTCCATGTGGCTGTCCAGTTTTCCCAGCACCACTTATTGAACAAGCTGTCCTTTCTCCATTGGATATTCTTGCCTCCTTTGTCATAGATGTGTTGGCTGTAGGTGTGTGGGTTTAATTCTGGGCTTTCTATCCTGTTCCACTGATCTATATTTCTGTCTTTGTGCCAGGACCATGCGGTTTTGATGACTGTTGCTTTGTAGTATAGTGTGAAGTCCGGGAGCCTGACTCCTCCAGCTCCATTTTTCTTTTTCAGGATGTCTTTGGTTATTCTGGGTCTTTTATGCTTCCAAACAAATTTTAAAATATTTTGTTCAAGTTCTGTGAAAAATGTCCTTGGTAATTTGATATGGATTGCATTGAATCTGTAGATTGCCTTAGGTAGTATAGTCATTTTGATAATGTTAACTCTTCCAATCCCCGAGCATGGTATATCTTTCCATCTCTTTGTGTCATCTTTGATTTCTTTCATCAGTGCCTTATAGTTTTCAGAGTACAGGTCTTTTGTCTCTTTAGGTAGGTTTACTCCTAGGTATGTTATTCTTTTGGATGCAGTGGTAAACGGGATTGCTTCCCTAATTTCTCTTTCTGTTCTTTCATTGTTAGTGTCAAATAGGTGTTGAATCTTATCAGATGATTTTTCTCCATCCACCAAGATGATCATATGACTTTTAATCATTATTTTCTTAATGTGGTGGATGACATTGATTTGTGAATGTTGAACCCTCCTTGTATTCCCTGGAATAAATCTCATGGATCATAGTATGTGATTATTTTAATGTATTGTTGAATTAAGTTTGCTGATTTTTTTGAGGACATTTTCATCTCTGTTCACCAGAGAAATTGACCCATAATTGTGTGTGTGTGTGATGTCCTTGCCTGGTCTTGGTATCAGGGTAATGTTGTCCTTGTAAAATGAGATAGGAAGTGTTCCCTCCTTCTCAATTTTTTGGAAAAGTTTGGGAAAAATATGTATTAACTCTTCTTTGAATGTTTGGTAGAACTCACCAGTGATGCCATCTGGTCCAGATTTTTATTTATTGGGAGGTTTTTGATTAGTGTTTCAGTTTCCTTACTAGTGATTATTCTTTTCTTTTCTTTTTTTTTTCCCTTTGGTCTTTTTGTCTTTTAAGGCCACACCAGCAGCACATAGAGGTTCCCAGGCTAGGGGTCAAATTGGAGCTGTAGCAGCTGACCTATGCCAGAACCACAGCAACATGGGATCTGAGCCACCTCTGCAACCTACACCACAGCTCATGGCAATGCCAGCCAGATCCTTAAACTGAGCAAGGCCAGGGATCAAATCTGTGTTCTCACGCATGCTAGTCGGGTTCATTAACCACTGAGCCACAATGGGAACTCCAATTTCCTTAGTAGTGATTATTCTACTCTGATTTTTTACTTCTTCATGAATCAGTCTTGGAAACTTGTATGAGTTTAATAATTAATCGATTTCTTTTAAGTTGTTAAATTTTTTGTTCATAACTTTGTAATATTCTCTGACAATCCTTTGCATTTCCATGGTAGTCATTGTAATTTATATTATTTTATTTTTAATACTATTTATCTGAGCCTTCTCTTTTTTTCTTACTGAGTTAATTTTATCTTTTCAGAGAACCAGCTCTTAGTTTGATTAATCTTTTATAATAACTTATGAAGTCTGTATTTCACTTATTTCTACTCTGATCTTTATTATTTCCTTCCTACTATTGACTGGGCTCTTTTTTTTTTTTTAAGTTTCTTTGGGCATAAGGTTAAATTGTTTTTGACATTTTGTATGTGTGTTTTTTTTTTTTCTCAAGGTAGGCTTTATTGCTGTATACACTTGACACTTCAACAACACAGGTTTGAACTTCATGGGTTCACTTGTACATGGATTTTTTTTTTAAATACTGCAATTCTACATGATCCGTGGTTGGTTGAGTCTGGGGACCTAAAACCATAGATATGGAGCACTGACTATAAAATTATATGTGGATTTTTGATTATACTGTGGGTCAGTACCCCCTAACCACCTTGATGATGTCCAAGGGTCAACTGTACTAGTAGTGCTTTTTTTTTTTTCCTACAAGTCTTGGTATGTCATATTTTATTAAGTTGCTTTTTGGCATGTGGAAGTTCTTGAGCCAGAGATTGAACCTGTGCCACAGCAGTGATCTGAGCTGATGTAGTGACAACACCATATCACCACTGCCCTGCAAGAGAATTCCTCTTCAAATTTTTAAAGTTTTCTACTTTGATATCTTTATTGCTCCAGTAGTTCAGTAGCATGTTGTTTAATGTCCACATACTTGTGACTTTTTTCCCAGTTTCCTCCGTGCTGTTCATTTTTTGTTTCATACCGCTATGGTTAGAAAAGATGCTTATATGATTTCAGTCTTCTTAAATTTATTAAGGCTTGTTTTGTATGATCTATCCTTGAGACTGTTCCATGTGCACTTGAGAAGAAAGTGTATTTTGCTCCATTTGGATGGAATATTTTGTATACATCTATGAAGTCCATCAGTTCTGAGTTTCATTTAAGGTCTGATTTCTTGTCTATGAGTTGATGTAAGTGGAGGATTAAACTCCTCTACAATTATTGTGTTGCTGTCAATTTCTACCTTTAGGCATGTTAATAATTGCTTTATATATGTAGATACTTCTGTGCCAGGTGCATATATATTAGTAACTATTATGTCTTCTTGATGAATTTTACCCTTTTTCAGTAAAAAATTTCCATTTTTGTCTTGAGGTCATTTTATTGTGTGTGTGTGTGTGTGGTATGAGTATGGCTACATGGCTGAATTTTTCTTGGAGTATTATCTTTCATCCCTTAACTTTCAGCCCTTTTGTCATTAAAGCTGAGATGAGTCTCCCATAAGACAGCATATAATGGGGTCTTGTTTTTTTAATCCATCCAGCCACTCTCTGACTTTTAATTGATGAATTCAATCAATTTACATTTAGGGTAACTGTCAATAGATGAGAACTTAATACTGCCAATTTATTTTTTGGTTTCTGGTTGCTTTGTATTTCTATTGTTTCTTTTTCCTTGTATTGGTGATTTTCTCTGATATGTTTTTAATTTTCTTCTTTTTTATGTTATGTGTCTTTGCCCTAGATTTGTTTTTTGGTTACTAGGAGGTTTGTGTAAAACATCTCAATAAATAAAATGATCCATTTTTGCTGTCAATTTAAACTTATCTTCATTTTCCTATAATGCTTCTGTCCTTTTCCTCTTCCTCCTCATACTTTTTGTTGTCTCAAATTGTCCCTTTTTATGTTATGAGTTCATAACCAAGTTGAAGAAGCTATTGTTATTGTTACTGTATTTGTCCCTTTAGCCTTTATGCTATGACTAGTTTTTAACAAGCTATTCTGATACAGTTTCAATTTTCCAATTTTGTTTGTCGATTTATTATATTACTCAAAGTTATGTGTAATTTTGCCTTTTCATTTCTGGTCTAGGAGCTCCTTTCCAGATTTCTTATAAGGCAGATGATTAATTCCCTCAGCTTTTGTTTAAAAAAGCCTTTATTTCTCCTTCATATCTGAAGTATAGGTATGCCGGATAGGGTATTCTTGGCTGAAAATCTTCATTTTCAATATTTTGAGTATTTCATTCTGCTCTCTGCTAGCATGAAGGGTTTCTGTTGAGAAATATGCTGATAGCCTAACAGGGTTTCCTTGTAGGTTACTATGTCCTCCCCCTTAAAATTCTTTTTTTTAACTCACTGAATTTTGTTCTATTTACAAGTCTTTGTTACTGCTTTTTGACAGTTTTAATATAATGTGTCTTGAAAAAGGTCTTTTTGTATTGAGATAATTAGATATTTCTTAGCCTCATAGACTTTTATTATCTATTTGCTTCCTCAGGTTTGGGAAGTTCTCAGATGTTATTTCTTTAAATAAGTTTGTTGCTCCCTTCCTCTTCTCTTCCCCTGGGATAACCATTATGTTTATGTTGCCCTTTCTAATGGAGTAGGGTGATTCTCATAGAATTTCTTCATTATTTTAGGTCATAATTCTCTCCCACACCCACATTATTTCTAGAAATCTATCTTTGAGCTTGCCAATTCTTTCTTCTATATGGTCTGCTCTATTTGCAAT
Source organism: Phacochoerus africanus (assembly GCF_016906955.1). Taxonomy (NCBI): domain Eukaryota; kingdom Metazoa; phylum Chordata; class Mammalia; order Artiodactyla; family Suidae; genus Phacochoerus; species Phacochoerus africanus. Next base: position 103,824,876 of record NC_062545.1, read on the forward strand.
GCTTTCTAAATGCATTGATCTCATTTGCTGAGTTCCTCTGTTCCAGAATTTCTGTTTGCTTCTTTTTTAGAGTTTCAATCTCTTTGGTAAAATGTTCTTTCTATTCATTAATTTTATTTCTGATATCATTGAACTGCTTTTCTGGATTTTCTTGTAGCTTGATTCATTATAGCTATTTCGAATTCTCTATCAATTAGATCACAATATTTTGTGATTTTTTTTTGTCTTTTTTTTTTTTTGCCATTTCTTGGGCCGCTCCCACGGCATATGGAGGTTCCCAGGCTAGGGGTCGAATCAGAGCTGTAGCCACTGGCCTACGCCAGAGTCACAGCAACGCAGGATCCGAGCTGCGTCTGCGACCTACACCACAGCTCACGGCAACGCCGGATCGTAAAGCCACTGAGCAAGGGCAGGGACCGAACCCGCAACCTCATGGGTCCTAGTCAGATTCGTTAACCACTGCGCCACGACGGGAACTCCTATTTTGTGATTTTATGTTTTGTTTATAGGTAATTGTCATTTTGTTTTTGTGATACTGTGTTGCCATAGGTTTTCATGGTGCTTGATGAGTTGTTCCTCTTCTCACACATTTGAAGTAGTGAATACCTAAAGCTTTATTACTCAATTTTATCATACAAATTGGTAATTAGAAGCCTTCCTTTTGATTCTCAGTAGGTGGCGCTATAACACAAGTTTTTATTTCCCTTACCTGAGCTGCCTTTGGCTATATGTTAGAATCAGTGCTTTCCACCCTTTATGGCCTCAGCCTCTGCTAAAGGTGTTTTCTTGTACCCTCATTGTCACTACTTGTGCCTCTGGGGTTGCTAGTACCTTCCTGTGCCAGTGTTGTTGGTGCCATTGGTGTTGCTACCCAGCGCATCAAATGGTGGTCACTACCACTTCATTCAGAGTTGCATGGGTCATAGGCACTACTACCATTGGGTGGGTGTAAAGCTGGGGTCATGCAGTTTACAGGTGCCTTACTATCTGGAGGGAGAGAGTTGCAGTCTCCATAGCTGTTGCTTCTCAGATCCCTGTGTCCATGGGTGCTGCTCCAGGAAGCTGGAGTAGTAGGCACTTCTTCTCCTGCTGCTATTGAGTTATCTGAGCTGCTGGCTCAGCCACCATGGTCAGGGGATCAGTATCCCAGGCCCAATCTCTGCTGTTCTCCAGTTACACCCAATCCATGTGTTTTGGTATATCTACATTCAGATGTATGCAAGTGTGGGCCTCCCTGCTGTCCTGATGTGTTGGGCAGAGGAACTTTTGCTGACTTACAGATGCTATGCAGATTATAGATGCTATACACGTTATAGATTTGAACAACCGAGACAAAGAAAATGTCTCATGTTACCATGATGGCTCAGTCTCCCCTGGGTCTTTTGGCTGAAGCATTTAGTTAGTTTACATTTGAAGTAATTATTGATAGGTGTGTACTCACTGACACTTTTTCATTGCTTTCTGGTTGTGTTTGCAGGGATTTTCTGTTCCTTTCTTCTTGTTCTCTTCACTTGAGAGTTAATGATTTTCTTTAGAGCTACGTTTGTATTTTTTTCTCTTTTTCTTCCTTGTATATCTGTTATAGGTTTTAGGTTTTGGTTACTTTTTTTCTTGTATATCTGTTATAGACTTTGGGTTTCATATATAAAAACTATTTTAAAATGATGTTTACTTAAGTTCCAGTGCATTAGCACGACATTTTTACATGTCCTCCATGTTTTATGTTTTTGATGGACATAGTTATTGTTTTGACAATTTTTATTTTGTGTATCTCAACTAATTACTTTACATGTAGTTTATTTTAATACATTTGTCTTTTAACCTTCATACTAACTCTGAGTGGTTGGTCCACTACCTACACTGTTTGCTTGCCTTTATAGGTGATATATTTTTCTTTCATAATTTTTTTTTGTTTCTAGTTACGGACATTTCTTTTCCATTGAAAGAAGTCCTTTTAACATTTCCTATAAGGCTAGAATAGTGATGATGAACTCCTTTGCTTACCTGAGTAATTTTGTTGCTCCATCAATTTTGAATGACAATCTTGCTGGCAAGAGTATTCATATTTGTAAGTTTTTACTTCAGGGCTTTGAAAATATTATTCCAGTTCCTTCTGGCCTTATAAAGCTTCTGCTAAAAAATCAGCTGCTATTCTTTCTTGGGTGAGGGTGTGGGTTGCTCCCTTGTACATAACTAGTTTTTTTTTTTCCTTATTTTTCTGTTTTTAAGAATCTCTATCTTTACTTTTTAACATTTTAATTATAATGTATCTGGATGTTAGTCTCTTTGGGTTCATCTTGGTTGGGGTTCTCTGTGATTTCTAGAATTGGATGTCAATTTTCTTCACTGTGTTAGGGAGTTTTACAGCCAGTATTTCTTAAAATAGATTTTCTTTCCGTTTCTTTCTCTTTTCTCTTTCTGGAATTCTTATAATGTGAATATTAGTGTGCTTGATATTTTCCTAGTGGTTCTTAAACTATTCTCATTTTCAAAAGTTCCTTCTTTTTCCTTTTTGATTGATTTCCAGTATGCTGTCTTCCAAATGGCTGATCTGATTTTCTGTATCCTCTAATCTACTCTTGATTCCTTCTAGTATATTTCTTATCTCATTTATTATGCTATTCAGCTCTAATTAATTATTTTATATTTTCTCTTTGTTGATGTTCTCACTGAGAACATCACCAAATTCATCTATTCTTTTCCTGAGTCGATGAGCATTTTTATGACTGTCACTTGGAACACTTGACCTTCTAAATTTCTTGTTTTAAATGATTTTTACTTTTTCTATTATAGTTGGTTTACAGTGTTCTGTCAATTTTCTGCTGTACAGCAAAGTGACCCAGTCTCTCTCTCTCTCACACACACACACACACACTCACTCATATATACACACACACTCTTTTTCTCACATTATCCTCCATCATGTTCCATCACAAGTGACTAGATATAGTTATCTCTCTTTATTTTCATTCTTTTTCTGAGATTTTGTCTTGTTTTGTTTAGAAGGTATTCTTTTCTCTCCTCATTTTCCTAACTCTCTGTTTCTTTCTATGTATTCAGTATATCAGCTACAGTCTTAAAAAATGGTCTTAAGTAGAAGGTGTTCTGTGGGGCCCAGTGGCACAGTCCCCCTTGGTTACTTGCTCTAGGATACCCCATGTGTGGGCTGCATGCATCCACCTGTTGTAGTTAGGCCATGATTGCTGTGGTTGTACTGGTGGGTGCAGTTAACCCTTAGGCCAACTACCTGTGAAGCCTGGATATGACTGTTGCAGATGTGCTAGTCTGTAGGACTGGTCCCCACAGATTGGGAGACTGTTTATAGGGGCACCAGTGTTTGCCAAAGCCACATCCTGGGTAGGGCAGGGCTGGGACCTTGAAATAAGAGCTACCTAGGAAGGACACTGTTATCACTGGGGCCAGCTATTGGGTTAAAGAAGATTTAAATATTTTAAGTCTACAGTAGATGAAAATAGAAAAGATGAACAGACCAATCACAAGTACTGGAATTGAAACTGTGATTAAAAAACTTCCAACAAACAAAAGTCCAGGACCAGATGGCTTCACAGGTGAATTCTATCAAACATTTAGAGAAGAGCTAACACCTATCCTTCTGAAACTATTTCAAAAAATTTCAGAGAAAGGGACACTCCCAAACTCATTCTATGAGGCCACCATCAGCCTGGTACCAAAACCAGACAGATACCACAAAAAAAGAGAAAATTAAAGGCCAGTTTCACTGATGAACATAGATGCAAAAATCCTCAACAAAATACTAGCAAACCGCATCCAGCAATACATTAAAAGGATCGTACATCATGATCAAGTGGGATTTATCCCAGGGATGCAAGGACTCTTCAACACCCACAAATCAATCTGTGTGATACACCACATTAACAAACTGAAAAATAAAACCCATGTGATCCTCTCAAGATGCAGAAAAAGCCTTTGACAAAATCCAACACGTATTTCTGGTAAAGACCCTTCAGAAAGTGGGCATAGAGAGAACCTACCTCAACATAATGAAGGCCATATACGACAAACCCACAGCAAACATCATTCTCAATGGTGAAAAGCTGAAAGAATTCCCGCTGAGATCAGGAACAAGATAAGGATATCTGCTCTCACCACTGCTATTCAACATAGTTTTAGAAGTTATAGTCACAGTAATCAGAGAAGTAAAAGAAATAAAAGGAATCCAAATTGGAAAGGAAGACGTTGCAGACGACATGATACTATATCTAGAGAATCCTAAAGACTCTACCAGAAAACTGTTAGAGCCCATCCATGAATTTGGCAAAGTCGCAGGATACAAAATTAATACACAGAAATCAACTGCATTTCTATATACCAACAATGATAGATCAGAAAGAGAAATTAGGGAAGCAATCCTGTTTACCATCACATCCAAAGGAATAAAATACCTAGGAGTAAACCTACCCAGAGAGACCAAAGACCTGTACTCTGAAGACTATTCGACATTGATGGAAGAAATCATGGATGACACAAATAGATGGAAAGACATACCATGCTCTTGAATTGGAAGGGTCAATATTACCAAAATGACTATACCACCCAAGGCAATCTACAGATTCAATGCACTCCCTGTCAAATTACCAAGGACATTTTTCACAGAACTCCAACAAAATATTTTAAAGTTTGTTTGGAAGCACAAAAGACCCAGAATAGCCAAAGACATCCTGAAAATGGATCAATTTTAAATACATCATTCAGAAGAAGGAATTAAAATATGAAGTGGTCAGCAAGTAATAGTCACAAAAGGATTGGGTTTTACTGGATTTAGAATTCTGAGCAGGAACCAGTTGTGATGCACAAACTGTGCATCATTTCTGGGCTTCAGACTTTTTGGGAAAGTTGGGCCATGTGATTGATGATACTTCTCAACTCAAAAAAGTCTATGAATATATTGTTTGGGAGAGAAAGAATATGGGAGTATTTCTGTGAGTAGAAAAAAACTATAAGAAAAACTTTAAAAACTGAATGGTAGGATTATACTTTCCATAATGGGGTGAATCTGGATAAACCGTGTTCTGTGCAGGTCTTATACCATGTATTTTATACAATATGGGTAGGCGACTTCTGGATATCCATTGTCCTTTTCGTTATTAGTGGAGCTCTTATTTAGCTTAAGGTGGCTATGTACACAGTTGAAGCATCCTTCTCCTCAAATCCTCTGAGGCCATAGTTAGCCAAATGTCCTGAAGAAGTTAATGAAATACAAGTAGAAGTCATTAGATTAGGCTTCCCCAACACTTTCTTTTAAACAGAAAGACCTGGCAGACATGTATGTTCATTATCTTCCCCTGTGATGTTTTGCTTTTCTCCTTTTTTTAACCAGGAACAATGAAATCATACCTAAAGTGAAACAACAAGCCTGATATTATGACAACAGAAGCCTACAACAAGGATGGTAGTACAGGAACCCAGAAGGGCCTAGGGTCAGAAGTAACTTTCTTAGCTATCTTGTCATCCCTAATTACCTATTTTTATGGAAGACATATATACCTGTGTTTTATACCACATGGTACAGTTTTCTCCGGGTTGCAACCAAGCATAATACTAACCAAAATACTCAATTCATATTTTTACTGGTTGTAAAACTTACTCCTTAAGGAGATACCATATGATTAAAATTGAAGTTTCGGGAGGTTAAACAGGTAACTAATCAATGTAGCTCGTGAGGTAATAGAGCTGGACCTTGCAATTCAAGTAGAACTTGCTGCAATTCATAGTAAAGTAGACAGGTAAAGAAATAAGTATGCATGATTAGAAAGCAAAGACGAGAAGCCTCTCCACTTTCCCTAAGGGTACTTTAGAGATTCAAGACACTAGAGACTTTAGAGAATACTATTATCTCATCTGATCCTTTTTCTTGCTTGAAAAGACTGGCAAAAAAAAAAAAAATGAATCCTAGTTCTTAGGGCCAAGAGAAAGATATATCACCTTGCACAGAAAATAGCCCTGAGAAGGTATGTGTCCTTCCTCTTCCCTTGCCCTGCTCATTTCCAGAAATGGGAATAGACTGGAAAGACAGACCAGCTTCATGTCGACACTGAGCATCTAGGCAAAAATGTGTAGATTTGTAACTTTGCTAACCAGTCCTGGAAAAACTGATCTAACTTTACACATATCAACTCTTCAGGAGCCTGAAATTTGTCACTTTAGCAAGTGATTCTACACCACTGACTGAGGATAAACAAGATATCACCTCCCACACATACACACACCCCACCAACACACATGCACCCATGAAAATGAAAATAGAAAATTAAGAAATAACTCAATGTACATTGTATGGGCCCTTAGTGATTTGCTTCCCAGAACCATAGTGTATGTATTCCAGGTTGAGAACCACTAAGTTGGGATGTATAAGTGAGTTCTGACACCATCATGGAAGTAGGAAAGGGAAGAAGAGGAGAATAAGAACATACCTCCTTTTCACATGTGCTCCTTTAACACAGTCTCCAGAGCATGTCCAAGTTTGACTTTTCCGTAAATAGTGTTTAGTAAATATGAAGGAAATTAATTGTCATGGTTGCATGGATGAGTCTCCTAAGAGTGAAGATAGATGTTTGTGTGTAATAAAGGCAAACCAGTATATAATTAGAGTGATTATGTGTGACCTGCAGTCCTGGTGCAATGATTAACATCCGTTCCTTTTACTCTCAAACAGTCTGACTTTAGACAATATAAGTACTATGATCAGCATTTGTGTAAGCATACACATGAAAATATGACATCATTTTGAAATCTTGTTTCTATGGCATGTGAGGCAGACACAGAGTTGCACAGCTAAGATTCCCTTCTGAGAAAGGACATACTGTCCAGCAGTGCAGAATATCCTTAACTGACAAACTACCATTTGAGAAGCTCTCAGGCAATGACTGAGCATAATCTATAATACTTTCTTAAAAGTCATATTCATTTATGGGCTGGAAATTCAGCAACATCAAACTATCTTAACGAATTCCATTTCAGATCAGATGTAAAGTCATTAAATGTGGCACGGCTTAAAGTTTCAATGTGACACATTCCATGGGCACCTAGCAGTAGATTAGCATGAAGGGTGGTGAAGGGAATGTCTTCTCAAAGAGAAAAGGCCAATTAGAACTCGAAATCTCTTTGCTGAGGGAAAACTTAACCTTGAAATCCATGTTGTTCACGGTCAGACCTAGACATGATCTTTTTCTCTTTTTCTTCTCTGCTTTGCTGCAAGAGAAAGGAAGCAAAGGCTTGAGCAGGGAATTTATGAGGGCAAATATAACCTTTGGTTTGATGCACACTAAGCTGACAGTTAAAGGTGTATCATGCTAGATAAATGTCAAAAGCCAAATAAAAGCATTAATAATAAGCTGTCCAGAGGCTAAAATCCAGAACCCTGAAGCAAGAGAGAAGGATTAATTTTTAAAAACAAATTTTAACCCAAACTGAAACTGTCCTAAGGTTCTGATAAACTTGGGGTTGAGGGGGGAAGAGTATGAAGAAAAGAGAGGGAAGAGGGGACTAATCCCAGATGGAAAATGTACCTCATTGTATCAAGATTTTTGTATATATTTAGATCTCAATCTAAAAAATTGTGGCGATAAATCCAATATGTGTCATTATAGACTGAACTTTGTCCACCCTGAATTCCTACATTGAAGACCTAACCCCAGGTAACACAGAAATGTCACTGCACTTAGAGAAATGGTCTTGAAAAAGATAACTGAGTTAAAATGAGGTCTTAGGTTGGGTCCTAATACAATAGGACTGGTGTCCTTCTAGGAGGAGGAGATTAGGACACGGAGGCAGAGTGGTGGTTGTGTGATGATGCAGAGAAAAGTTATCTATTTCCAAGCTACATGGTGACAAAAGAATGGGGAAGGGAAAGGGAAAGGCTGGAGGCAGAAAGTCCAATAGAAATTATTTCCACAAAAATCAATTCCATGTAACATTTTCAAAAACATTTTTTGTGGTCTCCTTAAGGCCACACCTGAGACATATGGAATTTCCCAGGCTAGGGGTCAAATCAGAGCTGCAGCTGCTGTCCTATGCCACAGCCACAGAAATGTCAGATCCACATTAGCCACAGCCACATCTGTGACCTACACCATAGCTCACGGCCACACTGGATACTTAACCCATCGATTGGGGCCAGCGATCAAACCTGCATTCTCATGGATACTAGCTGGGTTCATTACTGCTGAGCCACAACAGGAGCTCATAATTTTTTTTTAATTTAATTTTATTGAAGTATAGTTGACTTACAATGTTGCATTAGTTTCAGGTATACAGCAAAGCGAATCAGTCACATACAAATATACCCAGTCCCTTCTCCCATACAGGTTATCACGAACCACAGAGTAAATTTGCTTGGGCTGTGCAGTTGGCCCTAATCAAGCATCTATTTTATACAGCAGTATATATATGTTGTTCCCACCCTCTAGCTCTTCCTTCCCCTCAGTGGTTTTACCTATAGTATCCATAAGACTGGTTTTGAAATCTTTGAGTTTGTTTCTGTTTTACACATGAATTCTTTTGTGTCCTTTTTTTATTCCATATAATATTGATACAACTGAATCATGGGAAGTTGGAAGAACATTCATAGGACCATGCCGCAAACAAAACATGGTGCTCTGTCCTGCCTTCCATACTGTTTCCCTAGTCAAACTTTTTTTCCCTAGTTTTCCCAGAACCTTTGAAGATGCTTGGATGGTCTTAATGCTCAGGATTAAAATCTGTAAAGAAAATTCAACTGTGATATAAATATTTCCTAGGTACTATCAAAGGATTACTTTCTCCAAATGCTTATTTTGACTCATGTAGGATATAGTCCTCAGCTTATTATTTTCTTTGTTAGAATTAAATCTCTGTAAAGTAAGAAACATGTCCTTATTAGGACATGCTAGTGACGGTTTGCCAGGCAACCTAAAAATATAATCTAGTAACATTTTGGGGATCACAAAATCTGTACAAAAGACTGAGTTTTTGTTCATCCTATCCTAAAAAAAATGCATGCTGAATTGATTTAGGGGGTCTTTGGACTACTAACCCACCATTTTGAGGGCCAGGACTCATTGACAGATTATTAGCCTTTAAGAACTCAAGTCTTTTTTTTTTTTCTTTTTAAGCTGCACCCGTGGCATATGGAAGTTCCCAGACTACAGATCTAATTGGAACTGTAGCTTCCCACCTATGCCACAGCCACAGCAATGCCAGATCTGAGCTGCATCTGCAACCTACACCACAGTTCATGGCAACAATGGATCCTTAACCCACTGAACGAGGCCAGGGATCAAACCCACAACCTCATGGTTCCTAGTTGGATTTGTTTCTACTGTGCTACGATGGGAACTCCTAAGAGCTCAATTCTTGCTGAACTAAATCTTCCCATTAGTGGTAGCAGCCCTTACTTTAATCATATTAGATTTTCTAGAGATTAGGCTCCATTGCAGCCCATTATCCAGACTGGAGAACAACCGAAATTTTGTTTTGCTTTCTGCTGTCACCTACTGACAGGACTTTATATGCAACTCCAAAACTAGCATGGTTATATCACCCAAGGCAGTGCCTTCCTCACTCTCAACTTAGCCCAGAAAAGCTATGCTCACAGACTTATCCTAACATAAGAAAGGCTTGGCCCGCAGTCATGTGAAATTCTATAATGCTTCTCAAGGGCTTAGTGGAAGATAAAAAGGATCATGGTTTAGGATGCATTGGCCCACTCTCATGTGCTTTGCTTGGCTTATAGCATGACTTTTGCTTATCACAAAAGAAAGGGTTGTCAGAATTCAAAAGCACTTTTGCACCTATGACAGGGACCTAGAGTCAGGAATAATCAGAAAAATAATTTATGACCTATACCATTATAGCAATGCCAAGTCAACAAACCTATGTTTAAAGCATGCCACATACTCGTCCTAATGTGTTTAATGAGACATGGTTTTAGAGTAGTGGTGGAGAGGACAGAAACAGAAGGTAACCTCTTGACTCAAATATTTTATGCCCTAGCTCAGTGCCCCTAGCTCATTTGATCTGTTCACTGGCTACACATCATCATCACCTGAGGAACTTTTAAATACGAGGTTTACTCTCCCAGAAAGCCTAATTAAGTGTTCTACCATGGGGTTGACACATGGTTATTTTTATTTTTTTTCTCAGAATTATTCTTGTGTGCAACGAGGATTAGGAATTGTTGATAGCTGGAACAAGCAAGCATAAGCCTGAGTATGAATGTGTGTGCTTTTGGGAGTGCTACTAAAAAACAATGGAACCTGCACAAATTTAACACATGTATAGTGAATTTGCCAAAGTAAAACTGTGTGTAGATGGAGAAGGACATTTTCATTCAGTCTTCCATAAAATTAAAGCTTGGATACATCACTGTTGAACTGTGAGTTCCTTTTCTTTTTTCTTCTTCTTTTTTTTTCTTTTCTTGTTGTTATTCTCAATTAAGGTCATTCTTGGAAACATAACTTAAAAGCATGGATCCCATCTTGAAATTTCTCAGAGTTAGACACTACGTATAATGTCTAGATATTTCAGAAGGTTTCCCCTGAAGGAGGTTTCCAGCTGAGTTTTTTTTTTTTTTTTTTTTTTTTTAAGTGAGAAACATAGATGGAACTGAGAGGTTGGGAAAATTACATATGAGTGACTATTGGGAATGGGAGAAGCAGGAGAGGAGAGTTTGGGAAGGAACATTTGATAAACATGCCTCCCAGCCCTGTGAAGGGGCCTCAGGCTATGGCAGGACATATCTGACAGCCAGTGGTCTCTTAGTCTTTGGAACTGGTTTTAGGTCACCGCTTTAAAAAATCGTCTATTGTCCATATTTTGGGATGTTCCTGTGATTCTACTTTACTTGATATATACATATAATTTGAAAAAAAAAAAACTAGGATTTTATAGAGTTAAGCCATATTCTACAAAAAAAAATTCATGAAAGAACTGAGATTCTTAATATTTCCTTAAATGAAATTATTAAAAAGCTAATTTGTGTTCCTTATAATAAATTAGAAAAGCACAAAAAATTACAAAAATGGAATTTAGTCATCTGTGATTCTATCACCTGGAAATAATCATCATTAATATTTGGTTTGCTTTTGGGCCATTTTGGAAAGGCAAAACTTAGATTTCTTTTTTATGTACCACTAACTTAATAGCAGTACATAGTGAGGAACACATCTGATACTTTCTGTATATGTATTGAATAAATGCATGGATATTAACCTCAGTGATGTCAGACCACTGATACCTGACTTGTGACTTTCCTGTCCATCTAGCTTTTGACTTCCACAGTCTAGGTTTTCTATGTCTTTGTTAGTAATTTCATCCATGAGACTTTGCTTACTTTCTTAGATCAAAGAGCAAAAAGAAAAGAATTGCTCATTTTTGCTTAAGCTGAAAAAACAGGCAGGATCTTTAGATAAAAGGAAAGTTGCTAGGTCCATTGTTACCAATCATGATTTGAATTTATAGAGCAACCAGCTTTGTGTGTGTGTGTATGCATACACATGTGTGTGTATATGTATGTTTGTGAAAAGAAAGCTCTCCTTCTAAATCACAGAACTAATTAAGTCCACCATTACAGTAATCTAAAATTTCAAAGCAATTATCATTAGCTTGGCATAATTTTCTTTTGCTTAACAGCCTAGAATTTCTGATTTATTGAGAAGTTAAAATTTATAATGCAAATATTATGAAAATATTGATAGATCATTTGCATCTGTAACGTCAATAGTTTGGTTGAGAACAAGGACAACTGTTCTTTAAATCCAGGTGCTTTCTGTTAACCCCAGTGATCATAGGCGAAGTTTTCAACACTTTTGCCTCTTTTGTTCCCTCTCCAATCAGTCTTAAGAACTGCCTGTTAGCTTGCAAGGGCACCCAACACATTATTGTATTCCTCTCTTCCAGGGAAGCAATTCAAACTTCTCAATTTCTATCTTCTGTCCCTAATCTATTGTTTCTGATTTAGGCATTGTCTCAACCCCAGCACTATTGCCGTTTTGGGTGGATGATTCTTTCCTGGGCAGGGTTATCCTGTGTAATTTAGGAGTTTAGTAGCATTACTGGCCTCTGTCTACTAGATTCCAATTGTATCCTCAAATTGTGACAACCAAAAATATCTCCAGATATCGCCAAATGACCCTTAGGGGAGCAGAATTGCTCCCCGTTTAAAATGAAGTGTGTCAGTGCTGTTGCTTAAAATCTCCTGAGTCTCAAGAATTCTTGTGCTCAAATTAAATGAATGCTTTCCATTAGGAAGGAGAAAGTTTACAGTGGGTAGTCAAGGTTGTTAAAACTCTTGGAAATGTGGTAAAGATGGTAGAGAGGGGCTTATAGATGTAAAGTTTTTTGCATTAATAGCTATTGCACATGTCACTGAGACAAATGATTTGTGTAAGCATGAGAATAGTCTCTCATAAGTTGGGGCCTCATTAAGATCAGCACATCACCTCCTTAGCTGAGCTAAAAACCATTTTACCACCTATTTTATAGGTTCATTTAAATGATTTTCAACCTTTCAGGGAAATTGTTTTGCGTCAGAAAAAGAAAAAGCCTGGAAACATTTCAGTGAATCACTAGCGAAAGCATTCTTGATTCAAAGTATCAGACACATTTTCTATAAATAAAACAAGTCTGCAGACGTTTGTATATAATATGCATATATATAATTATCCTTAACTTAAAATACAGTAATTTGATTAATTTTTCTTTACATTGAAGTGTCCTTGAATTAGTTTAGTGTTGTTTTAAACATAATTAAATAACTTCTTCAAGGTTCAAAGACTTCTATGTTACCCAAATAGGATAATGCTTTCTCCCCCAGCCAAAATGGCTTGTAGAAGAGAAACTTCCTTTCTATTAGGCCCCTGTTTGTCTCCTTTTTCTCACTCAGTGGGATAGAAAATCCAAAAGGCCACCAAATACTTTTAGATTGCCATGTAGGAAGAGAGTGTAAATTCACTACCTTCAACCTCCTCCAAACACATCAATGCTCTCATGAATTGGGAGACATGATGCAAAGGCCAGAAGAGAGCGTGATTATGATGCTGAACAGGCAGGATGGGGAAAAAAAATGACCTGAAATCACTCTTATTCTTGCACAAGTGTGTTGTTCCTTAGGATCTTAGTGAAATTGGGACCAAGATATATTTTCCTTCATTTCGTGCCTAGCTGAGTACATCAGAGGGCCACTCCAATGATGAAAAAATAGGACTCATTGATGCCATGATCCCCTGACTTTAAGAGCTCAGCATATAGCTCTCCTAGTCATTTGTGTTTGAAGAATTTGATCTGGTGTGTTTCATTTATTGAAAAGACACCTGGAATCCCTATAGTGCTAGCAAAGTTTGTAGATGAACTCTCTAAGTATTTAATCAAAGATAAGGTTTTTTTGGTCTGTGGTGTTCTACTTAATAAAGACTAGAGGCTTACAGAAGAGGGAGTGCCAAGTTCCCATTGCGTATATTGACTCTCTTAAGCAGAATCTGGGGCTCTGCTTTTTTATATTCTAGGATGTAAGATCCAGAGCCACCTTTCTTGCATATGTTGCTTGGTCCTACCATGCCTGGCATAGGAGTTTACCTTTCTAAGCTTTAGTTTTCTCCTTTGTAAAATAAGGACAATATTGGTAACTATCTCAGAATTTGAGAAAATATTAAAGAGATGATGTATATAAAGTGACAAGTGCTGTTCTTAGTAGATACTGAGCACTCAAAATAAGTTCTTATGAAGATTACATAGGCACCCTTGCTGTATACTCCCTGGCAGTTCTCTGTGTCCATTCTTTTCCACTTTGAGATCTAGTAAGACTGACGTTCTATTCATTATGTGTAAGAAAAACTAAAAGAGAACAGGCTTTAATTAAAGACACTATTTAAATGCCCAAAACATGATGGTTAATGCACTAATCAAGAGGTTCTTTAAGATTTCACATTTTCCTCAGAACCATTCTGTAACTACAATACACATATTTAGTCTTTAGTTATAGTTCTTGCGTTGTTACTCATTTTATAATATTTTGGCTTGTGATTTACACTGAAACCTTGAGACAGCCACATACCTGGCATAGTATAATTAGATATATGACTGGAACTGAACTTGGACCTCCTAATGCTGGTTGTCTTTTCTAAAGAGATTAGGTTGGAACTTCCACCAATAAGCCATGGTCTCTCCCTCCATATTGAAGAGCTGCTTCCCTGGAAATTTCCTATACGCTTTCCCTTTTATGTTAAATATTGCTAAAAATGGAGTGTGAGTGCCAGCAATGTGTGTAAATTCCAGGAGGAGCTGAGAATAAGCAAGTCTATGGTCTCTCCCTGCTCTTCCTTGTCAACTGAATACAAAAGACTTGGGCTGCAAGAATGCCAATGCTGCAAGATAAAAGAGCTTGTGTCCCTGAATCACTGCCTGGAAAGCTATCCACTGATCAGGAATGCCTGCACTGATGGGTTGAATAGCAATGGATAAGCTTCTGTTGTGTGGAGACACTGAGATTTGGGGGTTTGTTACATCAGTTAATGTGTCTATAATTAATATAAAAATAATATACTTATCTCAATGATTCACTGTTGTTTCAAATATTTTCAGACTTTTTATTTTTGAGATTTCCTATTAGGGCTCTTCATCATTGGCAATTTTTCACTGTTTTAATTTAGAGTCAATTTTTTTAGACACGATCAAAAGCCCTCCAAATCTGGGTTTTAGAAAGTGGAGGTGTAGAAATCCTCCAAGTATTATTAGAAATCATTTTCATGTTGTAAGTCCACAAAACAAATCCCTTAATAAGGGACATTTTTAATATAACAGGAAAACACTGGGATCCACTTAACATAACTTCTTCATATCGTGTTGGAAAGTCTTACTGTGTTGAACCACATTTCCTGTTCAGTAGACCTGATTTCTTAGTTTTAGTTCCTCTCCTTAATTTTTATCTAAAATATAATAGATAATTCCAAAAATCAAGAGGACAGCAAGTTGTGAGTGTAGTATAGACACATTTTATAAGAGGCTTGGAATTTGTAAAAATAAATGCCAGGCTACAGTTTGAATGGTAAGTTAAATATCCATATGGCAATGTTATCAAATATCACTACTTGTTGCAATGCGTGATGGTATTATTTCCTAGATAGATCCAAATGGTTCTTTGTAAAAATAGCTTTATTTAAAATTCTAAAACCATCTTTCATTGAGCAACCTCTCATAATCAAATGAAAAATGTCAGCTTTCCAAAATGGCTGGAAAGCAAAGTTTTAAAGGATTCCTGATGTGGCTGAATTGATTTCTGGAGCAGGACTCGTTTGCAGTAAATCATGAAAAAGAAAATTATATGTGGCTCCTCCCTTCAAATTTCTGCTTTGCTACTATCTTTCCCATGACTTTCCTTACACATGCAATCCCTGGACCACAACTTGGCCTTGAGTATATGGGGTCCCATGAAAATATTTTTTGAAGATCTCTGTATAAATAAACAACTTGAACTTAAAATATAATATATATTCAAGATGTAGTTGGAGTATTTTATAGTGCCAGCAAATAAGAAAGTTCTCAAAAACAAAAGTGATGGAGGATAAGTTAAAGGGACATGTGTGCCAACTGAAATACTTCCCAATGGCCAAAGATGGAATAATTTTAGAAATAAAATAAAGTAGTATGGAATTATAATGCAAAGCATAAAATAAATATTCATGAGTTAATGCAGATATGATTCTACAATAAATAAATGAAGAACATGCAAACGTCCTATCCAGAAAAATTGTAAGTAATTTAAACAGATGGTCCACCCTCAAGAAAATGGAACATAATGCCCTACTCCTTAATTGTGGGCTGGTAATAGTGACTTCCTTCCAAGGAGTATGGGAGGGAATTAGGAAATAAAAGAGTAGCTATGGTGGAGAACCCTGACAAGCCCTACTTCAGCCAGGTGACAAGGGTCAGCATCAGCATTACTAAGTCATACTGATGATACGTATCCTTGATAGCATGTGATGAGAACTGCAACTTTACCTCTATGGTCTTTTTCTCCAAAATCTATAACCCCAATCTAATCATGAGAAAACTATCAAGTTCGCATTGTGGTGCAGGGACAACAAATCTGACTAGTACCCATGAGGATGCGGGTTCAATCCCTGGCTTCATTCAGTGAGTCAGGGATCTGGCATTGCAATGCACTGCGGTGTAGGTCACAGATGTGGCTCAGAGCCCATGTTGCTGTGGCTGTGGCTCTGATTTGACCCCTAGCCCAGGAACTTCTACGTGCCTTGGGGGGGGGGGCTTGAAAAAAAGCAAAAATAAATAAATAAAATTTAGGAGTTCCTGTTTTGGCTCAACTGTTAATGAACCTGACTTGCATCCATGAGGACACGGGTTCAACCCCTGGCCTTGCTCAGTGGGTTAAGATCAGGTGTTTCCATGAGCTGTGGTGTAGGATCACAGATGCATCTTAGATCCCACATTGCTGTGGCTCTGGCACAGGCTGGCGGGCTACAGCTCTGATTGGTCCCCTAGCCTGGGAACCTCCATAAGCTGCGGGTGGGGCCCTAAAAAGACAAAAAAAAAAAAAGACAAAAAAAGAGAAAAATATCTGACAAACCCCAATGAAGGGACATTCTATAAAATACATGGCCATTTCTCCTCAAAACTGTCAAGGTCATCAAAAATAAGGGAAGTCTGAACACCTGTTTTAGCCAAGAAGCTCCTGAGGAGACATGGTTGATTATAGAATGTGGGATGGATCCTGGAACATAAAAATGGACTTTTGGTCAAAACTTAAGTAATCTGAATAAAATATTGATTTAGTTCATAATTCTTTATTGTTTCCTTAATTGTAACAAATATATCATACACATATAAGGTGTTAATAATAGGGAAACTGGATTATCTAGGTAATTTTTCTGTAAACCTGAATTTGTTCTTAATTAAAGGTTTATTTTAAAAGAAGTTACAAATTTCTATATAAGGTAATGTGATTTACTGATGATTTATAAAAGATTGGCAAACTTGTTTTGTAAAGGGTCAGATGGTGAATAATCAAGGTTTTGTGAGCTATGAATGGTCTGTGTCACATATTTGTTTTCATTGTTTATAACCCTTTAGAAATGTATAATACACTCCTATCTGTAGGGTTATTCAAAGACAAGTAGAATAAGATGTGAAGACTATAGTTGCAGAACTCCTGGTTTAAAATAACGTATAGAGAAGAGGTACTTACACATTTGTTTGTCCTTTCAGTGCACATGTAGATTTTTTTCAAGTGTCCAGGTACCACTTCTTCAGATCCAATAATAATTCTATTTCATTATTATCAAATGCACCATACCTGACTAATTTCATTTTTCCCCATGAGACAAGTTACTAATGATATTTTTACCCACAATGCCATGGCTCCTCAAAACCTGTTTTATTGAACCAATATAAATCTCCTTGCCTCTGCAGTTTCCTTCTACCATATACCCATGACTATGTTACCCATTGAGCCACCTTGAACACTGGCTTCTAATGACTCTCTTAAACGTTGTTGATAATGACCCTAATTAAGAGTCTAGGGTATGCAGAGAAAAGTGAACAATAATTAATTTTCTAGATGTGGCAAACTGGCTGTATAAAATTATACAGTGTAAAAGTTGAACACTATCTTTTAATCATGTCTTGCCTTGGAGTCTTTAGGTTGTCATTACCACTTTCCTAGGATATGATCTTTTTAAATGTTGTCTGCACCACTGCCTTCCACACATGACCATCAGTGCAGAGAAAAGGCAGTGCTCCGTGGAGAGGGTGGAAAAGGTGTTTCCATTTGCACAAGAGACGTGCTTGCTTTATCCAACATGGTTTAAGATCAGTTTAGCAAAGGACAATGTCACTATATTGATCAAAAGTGAAAGACATAGATTAAATGGACCAGTTGATGTCAAGAAGCCATAGTTTCAGAATCTTTCAGAAGAGATGCATAACCATTCCAAGAAGCATCAATTATGGAAAAACGTCTGTGGAGGAAGTGCAAAGACTTCCCTGGGGGATTTTTTTCTAGGTTATATATATGTGTGTGTGTGTTTTAATTGAATTTTAATTTTATATTGGACATATTGGGGTGTAGTTGATTTACAATGCTGTGTTAGTTTCAGGTGCACAGTAAAGTGATTCACTTACACATATATCCATTCTTTTTCAGATGTTTTCCCATGTACGTTATTATAAAATATTGAGTAGAGTTCACTCTGCTACACACTAGGTCCTTGTTTGATATCTATTTTGTATATAGTAGTGTGTATATGTTATTCCCAAACTCCTAATTTATCCCTCTCCTCTCACAGAACTTTACCCTTTGGTAACCATTATTTTGTTTTCAAAGTCTGCAAGTCTGTTTCTGTTTTGTAAATAACTTCATTTGTATCTTTTTTTTTTCTTTTTAGATTCCACATATAAGTGATACACATATGATATCTGTCTCTGCTAGATTTACTTCATTTAATATGGTAATCTCTAGGTCCATCCATGTTGCTAAAAATGGCAGTATTTCGTTTTTCTTTATGGCTGAGTAATATTTCATTGTATATATGTACCACATCTTCCCTGAGTAACTTAAAACCATAATATCAGGGGAAGCACTGACACCAAAAGGAACTTCTGCCACTATTCCCATGTGCTTTCCCTCACTGCCTACAGTCTCTAACGATCAGAGGAAGCCCTGTTGTTGGAATGTGGAGGATTGTGGAAAAAATCCAAGGATCTATAGTAGGTGATCAGCAGCCCAGAGTCTTGAACTTGTCAAGTGTCCTGAGTAGGAGTTACTCCAAATTAGTGTGTCAGTACCATTCTGGCAGCTCAGCTTCACAGAGACCCCCCTGATTTTTTTTTTCCTACTCTAAATTCTCATACCTTTTTTTTCTTACTCTAAATTCTCATACCTTTAGGGCCCCAGGATGACCACATGAGCACAAATCAATCTTGGGGCCTCTACACGACCCATGCACAGCATAGCTAGAGGTAGGTGACCAGAGAGATTTCTGAATGAGAAAAATAGGAACTGGGGATCCTGGTAGTGAGCTTGTTCCAAGCCACTGGAAGGAGAGCGGTAAACAATTTCCCCTAAGGACTCTCCAAAACATGGGGCTTTCTGAGGTGAGACCTAGGCAGAGATTTCTGCTTGTCATTTCTAACTTCTCAGTTCAAGACACAGGGGATGCTCCTGTGCTGACCTTAGGCCTCCAACCACCCCCTCAAAATCCCACTAGTACCATGAAAATCATTCAAACTCATTTCTTTCCAGCATTTTGGGTAGAGATGAAAAATACTTTTGGGACTTCTTTTGTTCTTTTTCTTTGTTAATTATTTTTTTAAGATTTTTATTTTTTCTATTATACTTGATTTACAATATTCTGTCAATTTCTGCTATATGGCAACGTCACCCAGTTAGACATATACATACATTCCTTTTTTCACATTTTCCTCCATCATGTTGCATCACAAGTGACTAGATATAGTTTCCCGTGCTATACAGCAGGATCTTATTGCTTACCCACTCCAAATTCTATAGCTTGCATTTATTAACCCCAAACTCTCAGTCCAGTCCACTCTGTCCCCCTCCCCCTTGGCAGCCACAAGTCTGTTCTCCAAGCCTATGAGTTTGTTTTTTTTCTATAGATAGGTTCATTTGCGCTTCATATTAGATTCCAGATATAAATGATAGGGACTTAAAGTATATATCCTGCATTCTATTCCTTCAGGTCCCTGCTGTCTAATAACTAACTGGTGGAACTAACTCAGGATAAGTTGTTAATCCTGATAATATCTTAATTCCAGATAATGCACTTTTATTTAACAAGATCTTTTTTTTTTTCTTTAAATGCCTAACACTAAGTTGTAAATCTGACTATGCTTGTTAGAACATGTCGATTCACAATTAAGGGGCCACAGAGCATTGCTGAGCTCTAGCTGCTTATCAGGGATTATCATTTTACATTTACCCTGCTAAATACATTTTACAGCTCAGAGAAGTAATACTTACTTAGGATTTTTTTTTTTTTTATTGGTTTGGGGAGGGAGGATGTCCATTTATTCTTCCCAATATTTTAGCATCTAACTGAATTGTTCCAGATAATTAAGCCATAATAAAATTTTGGTTATATTGGGTTAAATAAAATAAAAAAGTCATGAGCTTTGGGAGTTCCCGTCGAGACACAGTAGAAATAAATCCGACTAGGAACTGTGAGGTTGTGGATTCGAATCCTGGCCTAGCTCTGTGGGTTAAGGATCTGGCGTTGCAGTGAGCTGTGGTGTAGGTCACAGACATGGCTGGGATCTGGCGTTGCTGTGGCTGTGGCTCTGACATAGGCCAGTGGCAATAGCTCCGATTAGACCCTCTAGCCTGGGAACCTCCATATGCACACGGGTGCAGCCCTAAAAAGACAAAAGACAAAAAAAAAAAAAGAGAAAAACTCGTGAGCCTGAAGTCAATATTGCTTCTACTCCCTTCCCCCTGCCCCTAGTCTCCAAAATCTTGTGCTTAGGGTTGCTTTTATTGACCTGTGTTTGATGTGGCAGCTGTTAATCTAACTTTAAGGAGAAGGAACCTAATTAAACTTGACACCCTGTTTTTTGAAAATGTATTGTTGAAGACGTTGTTCATCAGGATACATGCTTGTATGAGAATTTAGAGTAGGAAAAAAAAAATCAGTTGGATTTTTCTGAATAACTGGTTGGCATCTACAGAGAGAATGTGGAGGACCTGTAGATGTCTTGTTTACTGCTACAAAACTCCCACGCCAGTTTAAGGCTTCTCTCCAGAGAGACCTACTGGTATTGTGGTATGCCCTAAATTGACTTTGGATTGTCTTATTTATCTGTCCTTACTTTTCTATCTCATTTTACTTTCTATTATAAAGGTGAATCCTCCTGAATGTCTTGCATATTTGTAAGTTAACCTTATATTCTTTTTGAAACAAGACTGGTTATAAATAATTACAAAATTGTAAACAAAGAGCTTTAGAGACTTTTTGTTGTGGAAAGAGTGTGGGCTTTGGAATGACACAAATTGGGATCAACAATGAGATCTGCTTCTTATGAGTTCTGTGAACTTCTGCAAGTTTCTTAACTTGATATGACACATTCCAAAAGTGTCATAATTTCTGATGAATCCCCTTTTCTTGGTCCCTAATGCCATTTTTCCTTCAGTTTTCTACCCTTGTGATGGTTTCCAACATGATTCTCTTTATGCTCCCAAGTGAGAAGTTTTAGATAATTTTCACTTAGAAATGAATACTAACAAGAGAAAAGAGCCGGAGATCTAGATAAGAGTTACGTTCTCTAAGAAAACTAAGACTGAGCTTCAAAATCCCTTATTTATGTTGTGGTTAAGTATATATGGCTAAACCTCTAATTCTTGATTACACACCAGAATTTCTCGTCTATCCCGCTGTTCAAATTATGCTACTGATTTTAGTGGTTTCAATCAGAACCACAAGACAAAGCACTTAATTTTTTGACTGTCATCAATATTCTCCCCATTAATACAAACAGAACTACTTCTCAGCAATATACTATGCATCACAGAGATAGTGTCTATCCTTGAAACAAATAAAACAATAATATACGAGAGCTTAACAAGTGCCTTCTATCTAATGAATGAATTTACAGTTTCAAAGAAGAGGAAACCTGTCAAAAGGAATTACATGATGTGTTGCACCAGAAATAACTTCTGTGTCTGGCATTTGTGTTAGATTGTTAGTAAGAGGAAAATAGGACATGCGGACCTTGATAATAAACCTGTCTTTGATACCATTGTTAAGCTTGACTCTTCTGGAAATTAAAGTGGCAGGTAGTAAAATGTATTGTGTGAACGTAAATGGGATATTTTTGTTCTATTTTAAGTTCCTCAAGGAAAATGGTTTTGTGATTGGTCTTTGAACAGCACTTTATTTATAATCCTATTTGCAGCTTGGAGAGATGTTACCTCGGAAGACGAGTAAGCATCCTGCTCCAGCTTTTGTGATTCTGAAAATGTCACTGCTGTCATTTGTCAAATCTGCCTGAAATCTGCCTTTTCAATAAGTGACATCTCCCACTCTTTTTGGGTGAAACTTTTAACTCTTTATTTTCTCTCAGAGAAAAATACCTAAATTAAAAAGATTTTTGATTCTTATTCTTACAGTAGGAATGATAAATTAATTTCTACATATTAGAGCTACTATGGAGCAGGGCCTTCAGTGCAACACAACACACTTAGACAGCATTGTACTTTTAGTTTTTATGGGATGGGATACCATTTTATTGCATTCATAAAATAAATTGCATTTTTTTCATTGAAAAAAAATCTTGGGGAGCAAAAGATGCCTTCCCAATTTAAGCAGATGTTTTACAAACTCCTCCATAGTTGATTCCTTCCTTTGCTTTCTATAAGCCTCAAGAAATGCTTTCTTTTTCCTTTTGCTTAACCTGCTAAAATAAAATGATCACACTTTCTTCCCAGGGCCTGTGGATCTTCAATCCCTGAAGTCAGGTCTTCTGGTTGACCTGAGTGTCCCTTGGCCACTAGCTTAATTTCTCTGATTTTGGGCAGTATCACCCGTGAGATGAGAATTGGACCTCCTCATGTTCTGGGCAATGTTGTGAAGATTAATTAATGTTTGCAGTACACATGGAAACTCAGGGCTTCAAGATGTCTTATAAATTCAAAATAACACTATGTTAATAGCAGGCTCAGTTATGAGAAAGCTGCTAAACCCAACTCTTCCCCTCTCTGGAGCCCAGTGACCTTTCTGTCTTTCCCACTAATTCCATGATGTCTCCCTGAGGACCACTCTGTGCCTCTCCAACCTGGATTCGCCTCTAACTTAATAAATGCAGCCCAACTGGGATGTATGCACAGAAAAAAAAAATTATTTATTTATTTAAGTGGCACTTATTCACCTGGAACATAAAAGCAGCTGGATTCCTGATGTATCAAGAATCTATTTGTTCCAGCAGATCACCTGATGTTGTTTATCAATCTTCATTCCCACTAACTGAATTAGACTCCCAAACCATTTCTAATCAGTTTTCTCGCCCTCATTTCAGAGGCTTTCAATTGAAGGGATACATATTTAGCACAGTCATAGCCCATTACTTACCAGAGAAATAGTGGCCTCTCTTTTGAATCTGTTGGAGCCAAGCTTTCTAAGAAAGCATTTCCTACTCAAGATGTCAATGATGTACACATACCATCTATTCCATATGGATCTTTGAGAAATGCACATTTTAAGCCAAGTGCTTTGCAGTGTCCTGGAGTTATAGTCATGACAAAGTCTTGTTTTTAAAATGCTTTTTACATGAACTCTTTTAGCCTAGTGATCAAACCGAGGTCTAATATAAAAATTATTGATTATTAATTTAAAAGTATCACAAAGTCATTTCTTTTCATATTATTTTTCTATTAATGAATATAGTTTCAACTGGAGTCAATCTATGTCTTTTCTCTTGTTCCTCATAGGGTCAAGGGGTCAATAACTTACAATGTCATAACCGGGCTTAGAGAGTAGTGGGCCTCTCCTAACCAGAGATGGAGAGTCAGCTGTTTATTTAGACCTAAAAGAAAAAATAAGGTGTAGCCAGGTATCTGGTACTGATTGCCATTATCTTAATAAGAATTACCTTCTATTAAGAATATCAAAGTCATGAAAATGCCTATATTGAAGAGAGATAGTAGCTTAATGGATATTGGTAAAAGTTCAAATGGAGTCTGAATCTAGAGGTGAAGCCAGCATTCAGCAGAGCAGATAGTCTGCATGCAGTATGGAGCCCACCCCTAAGTACTGTCTGGTCCCATAATGACCACAGCTACCATATTTCCACACTGCTGTGTATGTGCAAAGCACTGTGGTGGCAGTGCTTTTACCTCACTACCCTAATGACAAAACTAAGAGACATTCTGTGTCAATGTCAAGGTTACAAGGCAAATAAGTGGAGGGGCTGAGTCAAACCTTTGTGGCCCAGCTTTAGATGTAAACTCTGGAAGAAGCATAGGATATAGTGATTAAGAATGTGGGTTGTGAAATCACACTTCTGGGGTCTCTGTGCCCTTGAACAACTTACTTAGCCTCTCTGTGCCTCAGTTCCTCATATATAAAAAGGAGATGATAATAGCACATTTATCCTGAGATTATTGAAAGGATTCAATGAGACAAGAGATATAAAGTCTAAGAAGAGTTCTTGATACATAGTAAGTAATACATATTAGTTATTGTTAAACTACAAAGGAATCAATAATACAGAATAATCAAATGCTAGTGGACCAAGGTAATTGAGAGGAAATAAAATCATTGAGACATGTAGAATAGGAAATGCCAGGAGCTGTGCTTTGTTGTTATTGTTGTTTACTTAACACCCACAAAACCTCTAAGTTTTAGTTCCTTTCATTGGAGGCGATGTTGGGATTTTGCTGGTTTTATGGGTTTCTCAGTAGCAGCGTTTACACATTCATATACTTTTCATCTCATACTCTGCTAAAATGAAATGAAATTTTAAAATCATGTTAAATCCACA
Organism: Phacochoerus africanus; assembly: GCF_016906955.1. NCBI lineage: Eukaryota > Metazoa > Chordata > Mammalia > Artiodactyla > Suidae > Phacochoerus > Phacochoerus africanus. The sequence continues at coordinate 103,849,395 of NC_062545.1, forward strand.
ATAGTCATGAGAATAAAAGGATGACCATCAGTGGATCAGAGATTTCATACATTTTCTATATGATTAAAAAAATGAATGAATGATAATGGAAGAAGTAGAATGATTGGGGCCACAATAAAAGTGTTATTTCTGAAACAGTAACCACTAAACATATACAGCTACCGAGCCTCTCACACATGGCTGGCCTGGATGACATGTGCCACAGTGTGAAATACACACCAGCTTTGGGAGATTTCATGTGAAATAAGATGAATGTAAAATAAAATATCTCAATATTTTTATACTTATTACAGGTTGAGGTAATTTTTTTATATATTGTATGTAACTAAAATATTCCTAAAATTAATCTCCCCTTTTAAAACTTTTTAATGTGGCTTCTAGGAAATTTTTAATTACACAAAATGCTGTCTTTAGAACTCTCATTGTATTTTTTACTGGATAATTCTGCTATTGAAAATCCCCAAAGAAATTCTTGTGTCCAAGATACAGGATGTGAAGAAGAGCAAGGATGAGGAGTTCATAACTTTGAGTAAATATGAAATCTAGATAAGGCAATTCAGCTGTTTTCCTCCATCCCTCACTTCCCATCCCCCATGCAAGCAGAATAGCCAGAGCTGCCGATATGGATCCTGCTGTAAGTGTAGACCCTTATATACTAGAAAATGATGTCAGGGTGGGAGTTATCTTGTGGCTCCACAATTTAAGGATCTGGTGGCCACCAGAGTGGCTTGGGTTGCTGCCATGGTGTGGATTTGATCCCTGGCCCGAGAACTTCCACATCCTGCAAGCACGGCCAAAAAGCCCAAACAAACAAACAAACAAACAAAAAATCCTAATGGTGTCAGAGTGCACTAGAGGAACTAATATAGGAAATGAGGCCACAGGATAAAGCCGTCCCCTTTTAGGAATTTCGTTTTTCCACTATAATTACTACTAGGCAGCTTATCTACCCCAAATCAAAGCCTGCTACTTGACTGACTCTATTGATGTCCACAGATATCCTCATCAGCTTTCCTAAGGAATCATTGTTTAAAATATAATTAACAATCACGAGTCATCAGATATTTGAGAAAAAAAAAATTGTGTCAATGAAAGAGAAAGACCAAGCAAGATAGAGCAAATTAACCCTATAGGAAGCAGACACCTTGCAGATCAAAAGAAAATAAAACAACTAAAACAGTTCTAATTAGTATCCTCAGAGAGACTTAAGAAGATGTTAGAGCCATAAAATAGGATGCAGCTTTTTAAAAAACAAACAATTAGATCTACCATGTAACCATCAGGGGAAACTAGGCAAAGACTGCACAGGACTTCTTTGTGCTGTCTTTGCTGTCTCTTTAATGTGAATCTGCCATGATTTCAAAATAGTGTAAAAATGTTTGTTGTACCAGTCGTGGCACAGCGGAAACAAATCCCACCAGGAACCATGAGGTTTCAGGTTCAATCCCTGGCCTCGCTCAATGGGTTAAGGATCTGGTGTTGTCAGGAGCTGTGGTGTAGGTCACAGACATGGCTTGGATCTGATTTTGCTGTGGCTGTGGGGTAGGCTGGCAATGGTAGCTCTGACTCGACCCCTAGCCTGGGAACCTCCATATGCCATAGGTGTAGCCCTAAAAAAACACAAAACAAACAAAAAACCCAAAGTCAAAATAGTGTAAACAAATTCAATTTGAAGAAAGAGTTCCCCCAAATTGTACAGAAGTCTATTTCAACATAAAAATTATCAGAGTTAGTTTTCAAGATAGAGTGGAAAAATCTAATTAGTTGAAAGAGAAAGCATCGGGAAGATGAACTATGTCCATGGAAGAAGAGAATAATATTTTGTCAGACATTAAAATGATTGTCTTAATAATGTAAGCATTGTCCATTGATTTTCAAATTTTGGAGTTAATCTATAAAGAGATCACAAATCAGGAGTCACTTTTTGACTGCAAAGAGATAAAGTCACAATGGCCATAATTATGCTTCTACCTCCACCTCCCCGTCCCCAACTGTGGCAGTGTGGAGTTTTAGCAGCAGTCCCAGTTCTTGTTTGGTCCACACATTTCTCTTTCTCTCTGTTTCTCTCTCTCTGGTTGTCTTGATCACATCTCCTCCCTCCCTCCCTCTCTCTATTCATTCTCAGATTCTCCTTTCTGTTTTTTTAATATTAAAGTATTTTTATGTATATTTGTGATAATTCAATAATTTCACATTGTACGATATTTAAAGCAAATAAGCCTAACTGCCACTCCAGTGTATTTCCAACAAGCAGCTGAGAGGATGAATGCCTACAGTAATAAAATATATGTGAAAGTAATGAGGAGTTCTTCTCTAAAAAACAAGCAAACAAAAGATCTATGCTCAGTCATACATTTATCATCATTCATGTTTCACTGTCACTGAATGTCTACTGATGACCACTGTTCTGGACAAACAAAACGAAGAGAACAATAGCTGACAGTTCATTAGTATTTATTACATGGCTGGCCCTAATTTAAATACTTTACATGAATTACTTTTTAATCCCCTCAATAACCATATAAGATAGATATTATCATTATTCCTATCTTACATATTAGAAAACTGAGGCACAAGGAGTATAAGTAACTTGCCTTAGGTCACATGAGAAGTAGGCAGTGAAACCTTGTTTTCCATCTTGGCAATCTAACCACAGATTAGTTCTATTATAGCACTTATCAGTTGATATCAGTATTGTGTATGAACATATTTTCAAAGATCATTTAGTGTACTTTTAAGATCCTCCTTTCATCCCAGTGGCGGTGAGATCTGAGAATGTCTAGGGTTGTCAGCCTTGACCAGCTCTATCAGAGTCTGGGGAAGTTGTGGCTGGCAGCATGGTAGACAGCACAGAGGTACTTACTTTGGCAAACTTTTGGGTTTATGTTTCCCCTTTGACTGCATTGTATATATTTTCATCAATCCATGCTGACCAAATTTGAGTAAAGACATTGTCCAAGATTTCCAGACCCACTCATGACAGATCTGCACTGATATTTGGGGCCCAAGATAATAATCAAAACTTGCTTGGCCTTTCCTTGTCCTTGTGTCCTGCAAATTTGGATTTCTTATCCAAAGGAAGAGTGGTTAAGTCATGGTGAAATGTGGGTATTTCTTGGTCTCTGACCCAATAAAATAATATAATCCCTTGATAATACTCCAGTTGCCCTCAGCCTACTCTTTAAAAAAATATTTAGATATAGTTGATTTACAATGTGTTAATTTCTACTATGTAGCAAAGTGATCTATCTATCTGTGTGTGTGTATATATATATGGATATGGATAAGTAAATACATATATATAAGTAAATTATATATTATATATGTGTATACATAAGTAAATATACATATATATATACACACATATATAAGTAAATACACATACATTCTTTTTTGTGTTCTTTTCCATCATTGTTTATCCCAGGATATTGAATATAGTCCTTTGTGCTATACAGTAGGACCTTGTCTATCCATCCTATATATAATAGTTAGCATCTGCTAATGCCAAACTCCCAATTCATCCCCTCCTCCTCTTTGGCAACCACAAGTCTATTTTCTATGTCTGTAAGTCTGTTTCTATTTCATAGATAAGTTCATTTGTATCCTATTTTAGATTCCACATATAAGTGATATCATAGGGTATTTGTCTTTCTCCTCCTGACTTATTTCATGTAGTATGATCATCTCTATGTCCATCCATGCTGCTGCACATAGCGTTATTTCATTCTTTTTTATGGGCCCTCAGCCCACTCTTATCCCTATTCCTCAGGTAACCAATGTCTGTAACTCCTGATTTACTTCTTCTAGACCTACTGATATTTATTGCCCTACCTTCTAGGAACTCTGTAAAATCCCAAATGACTGGAAAGAAATGTTGTGCCTCATTATCCATTTTTATTCCATTAGGTAAGTGATGGTGGTGATTCCCTGGAGGGCTAGAGCTGAGATAATCTAGTTGGTGACATGAAGACAATTTGTAAGTTTTTCATTAATACTGTCAGAAGAATACTCTTGTTTTTGAGAATCAGGATTAGAGTTTTCAGATACAACCTTTCTTTCACTATGACTGTCCTCTCAGTTCCTAATTCTAACCTAATGATTTAAAGAAGTCTAAGCCCTCATGATGTAACATCTCCCACTTTCAGTGTCTTTGGCACATACATACACTGTTTCACTTCCTTGAATGTGGGTGATTTTATGGTCTAATTGCCTCATTTTACAGACAAGGAAGCTGAAGCCTAAAGAGGGTGTGAACTTTGTAATGCATTCTGAGGGAAGGCTTATCTCTAGAATCCCAACCAGCTGGTCTACTCTTGATAAATATCAAAATGGCAAAACTAGTTAAAAAAACAAACCCTCCCCAAAATAACTAAAAAATTCAGCAGTTCCTCAAAGTCAGAAGAAAGACTGCTTATAATTATAAAAACTGAATAAGAAAAACCTCTAACCTTGTCTTCCTTCATTTCACTAGATTAACCTCCAATTTTCTATACAACGAAAAGGGCTTCTTCATTGATTCTCTTCTCTTTGTGGGACATGGGGTCTCTCCAGAGTTCAAATTGTTTTCTCCAACATTCTTATTCATTTTAAACATGAATATTTCCAGTAAATATCCTAAGACATTCTGATTCAGAAGATTGAACTAAAGATTTTTAAAATAAATACGTAGTATCATGTCATCTGCATACAGTGACATTCTTACCTTTTCTCTTCCATCTTGGATGTCTTTTATTTCTTTTGTTTGTCTGATTGCTGTGGCTAAGATTTTCAATAATATGTTGAACAACAGTGGTGAGAGTGGGCATCCTTGTCTTGTTCCAGATTTTAGTGGGAAGATTTCGGCTTTTCTCCATTGAGTATTATATTTGCTATGGGTTTGTCAAAAATGGCTTATGTTATGTTAAGGAATGTTCCCTGTATAACCACTTTGGTAAGAGTTTTGGTCATGAATGGATGTTGAACTTTGTCAAATGCTTTTTCTGTATCTATTGAGATGATCATGTGGTTTTTGACTTTTCTTTTGTTAGTGTGGTGTATGATGTTGATTGATTTGCATATGTTGAACCATCCTTGTGAACCTGGGATAAATCCCACCTGGTCCTGGTGTATAAACTACTTGAACTGATCAACAAATTCAGCAAAGTAGCAGGATATAAGATTAACATTCAGAAATCAGTCACATTTCAGTATACTAAAAATGAAACTTTAGAAAAGGAATGTAAAAACACAATACCTTTTAAAATTGCACCCCCAAAAATCAAATACCTAGGAATACACCTGACCAAGGAGGTAAAAGACTTATATGCTGAGAACTATAAAACATTAATCAAGGAATTAAAGAAGATGTAAAGAAATAAAAAAATATTCCATGCCTCTGGACAGGGAAAATTAATATTGTAAAAATGGCCATACCACTCAAAGCAATCTACAGATTTCAATGCAATCCCTATCAAATTACCCATGACATTTTTCACAGAACTAGAACAAATAATCCAAAAATTTATATGGAACCACAAAAGGCACAGAATTGCCAAGGCAATACTCAGGAACAAAAACCAAGCAGGAGGCATAACCCTCTCAGACTTCAAGAAATATTGCAAAGCCACAGTCATCAAGACAGTGTGGTACTGGTACCAAAACAGACATACAGACCTATGGAACAGAATAGAGAACACATAAATAAACCCAGACACCTATGGTCAATTAATCTTTGAAAAAGGGGGCAAGAACATAAAATGGGAAAAAGACAGTCATTTCTGCAAGTATTGCTGAGAAACCTGGACAGCTGCATACAAATCAATGACACTAGAACACACCCTCACACCATGCACGAAAATAAAGTCAAAATGTTTTAAAGACTTAAATGAAGACAAGATACCATCAAACTTCTAGAAGAGAACATAGGCAAAACATTCTCTGACATCAACCTTACAAATGTTTTCTCAGGTCAGTGTCCCAAAGCAACAGCAATAAAAGCAAAAATAAACCAATGGGACCTAATCAAACTGACAAGTTTTTGCACAGCAAAGGAATCCAAAAAGAAAAGAAAAAGACAGCTTACTCAATGGGAGAAAATAGTTTCGAATGATTCAACTGACAAGGGCTTAATCTCTAGACTATACAAGCAATTTATACAACTCAACAGCAAAAAATCCAACTACCCAATGGAAAAATGGGCAAAAGACCTGAATAGATGTATTTCCAAGGAAGATGTACAGATTACCAACAATAACATGAAAAAATGCTCAACATCTCTGATTATTAGAGAAATACAAATCAAAACTATCATGAGATACAACCTCAGATAGCCAATCAGAATGGCTATCATTAATAAGTCCACAAACACAAGTGCTGGAGGGGGTGTGAAGAAAATGGAATCCTTCTGCACTGTTGGTGGGAATGCAAGATGGTACAACCACTATGGAGAACAGTATGGAGGTACCTTAGAAAACTGTACCTAGGACTACCATATGACCCAGCAATTCCACTCTTGGGCTTATATACAGACAAAATTTCCCTTGAAAAAGACACATGCCCCCACATGTTCATTGCAGCACTATTCACAATAGCCAAGACATGGAAACAACCCAAATGTCCATCAACAGATGATTGAGTTAGGAAAATGTGTTATAGATAAACAATGGAATAGTACTCAGCCATCAAAAAGAACAAAATAATGCCATTTGCAGCAACATGGATGGAACTAGAGTCTCTCATAATGAGTGAATTAAGTCAGAAAGAGAAAGATAAATACCATATGATATCACTTATATCTGGAATCTCATATATGGCACAAATGAGCCTTTCCACAGAAAAGAAAATCATGGACTTGGCCTTTAGTTGCCAAGGGAGAGAGGAAGGGAGTGGGATGAATGGGGAGCTGGGGGTTAATAGATGAAGACTATTGCTTTTGGGATGGATTAACAATAAGATCCTGCTGTGTAGCACTGGGAACTATGTATGGTCACTTATGGTGGAGCATGATAATGTGAGAAAAAGGAATGTATGCATGTATGTGTAACTGGGTTATCATGATGTACAGTAGAAAATTGACAGAACACTGTAAAGCAGCTGTAATCAAAAATAAAAATCATTATATAAAAATATTTTTAAAATAATGTATTGCCAAGTGATTCTGATGGAATTGTTTGTAGAGTAACTTTGAGCAACATTGCACTATATCATGAGCTCTATCAAGATCTATGTCTACCTCAAATGGCAATAAATAATCATCTATCAATTATCACCTTAAACGTCAATGGACTGAACGCCCCAATCAAAAGACACAGACTGCCTGAGTGGATAAAAAGGCAAAAACCTTCAATATGCTGCCTACAAGAGACTCACCTTAGGACAAAAGATACATATAGATTGAAAGTGAAAGGGTGGAGAAAAATATTTCACGCCAATAGACATGACAGAAAAGCAGGAGTCGCAACACTCATATCAGACAAAATTGACTTTAAAACAAAAGACATAAAGAAAGACAAAGAAGGACACTACTTAATGATTAAGGGATCCATCCAAGGAGAGGATGTGACTATCGTCAACATATATGCCCCAAATACAGGAGCACCCAGATACATACAACAAATATTAACAGACATAAAGGGAGATATTGATGAGAATACAATCATAGTAGGAGACCTTAATACCCCCCTCACATCAATGGACAGATCCTCTAGACAGAAAACCAATAAAGCAACAGAGATCCTAAAGGAAACAAGAGAAAAGTTAGACTTCATTGATCTCTTCAGGACCCTACATCCAAAAAAAGCAGAATACACATGCTTCTCAAATGCTCATGGAACATTCTCAAGAATCGACCACATATTGGGACACAAAGCTAATCTCAATAAATTTAGGAGCATAGAAATTATCTCAAGTATCTTCTCTGACCACAATGCCATGAAATTAGAAATCAACCATGGGAAAAGGAAAGAGGAAAAACCTACTGCATGGAGACTAAACAACATGCTACTAAAAAACCAATGGGTCAATGAGGAAATCAAGAAGGAAATTAAAAACTACCTTGAAACAAATGATAATGAAGACACAACCGCTCAAAATCTATGGGATGCTGCGAAAGCAGTGCTCAGAGGGAAATTTATAGCAATACAGGCCTTTCTCAAAAAAGGAGAAAGATCCCAAATTGACAACTTAACCCTCCACCTAAATGAATTAGAAAAAAGAAGAACAAAAAAGGCCTAAAGTCAGCAGAAGGAAGGAAATTATAAAGATCAAAGAAGAAATCAATAAAATAGAGACTCAAAAAACAATAGAGAAAATTGATAAAACCAAGAGCTGGTTCTTTGAAAAGGTGAACAAAATTGACAAACCCCTGGCCAGACTCACTAAAAAGAGGAGAGAAAGAACCCAAATAACCAAAATTATAAATGAAAAAGGAGAAATCACAACGGATACAGCAGAAATACAAAAAACCATAAGAGAATACTATGAACAATTATATGGCAACAAGTTTGACAATCTGGAAGAAATGGACAATTTCTAGAATCTTACAGCCTGCCAAAACTGAATCAAGTAGAAACAGACCAACTGAACAGACCGATCACTAGAAATGAAATTGAAGAGGTCATAAAATCACTCCCTACAAATAAAAGTCCAGGACCAGATGGCTTCACAGGTGAATTCTATCAAACATATAAAGAAGAACTGGTGCCCATCCTCCTTAAACTCTTTCAAAAGGTGGAAGAAGAAGGAATACTCCCAAAGACATTCTATGATGCCACCATCACCCTCATTCCAAAACCAGACAGAGATACCACCAAAAAAGAAAACTATCGCCCAATATCATTGATGAATATAGATGCAAAAATTCTCAACAAAATCTTAGCCAACCGAATCTAACAACATACCAAAAAAATTATACACCATGACCAGGTTGGGTTCATCCCAGGTTCACAAGGATGGTTCAACATAAGCAAATCAATCAGCATCATACACCACATTAACAAAAGAAAAGTCAAAAATCATATGATCATCTCAATAGACGCAGAAAAAGCATTTGACAAAGTCCAACATCCATTCATGATCAAGACCCTCGCCAAAGTGGGTATAGAGGGAACATTCCTGAATATAATCAAAGCCATTTATGAGAAACCCACAGCAAATATAATACTCAATGGGGAAAAACTGAAAGCCTTCTCACTCCAATCTGGAACAAGACAGGGATGCCCACTCTCACCACTGCTCTTCAACATAGTTTTGGAAGTCCTAGCCACAGCAACTAGACAAACCAAAGAAATAAAAGGCATCCGTATAGGAAGAGAAGAGATCAAACTGTCACTGTATGCAGACGACATGATACTATACATAGAAAACCCTGAGGACTCAACCCCAGAACTACCTGAACTGAGTAACAAATTCAGCAAAGTAGCAGGATATAAGATTAACATTCAGAAGTCAGTTGCATTTCTGTATACCAGCAATGAAATATTAGAAAAGGAATACAAAAATACGATACCTTTTAAAATTGCACCTCACAAAATCAAATACCTCGGAATACACCTGACCAAGGAGGTAAAGGACCTATATGCCGAGAACTATAAAACTTTAATCAAAGAAATCAAAGAAGATGGAAAGAAATGGAAAGATATTCCATGTTCCTGGATTGAGAAAATCAATATTGTAAAAAGGGCCATACTACCCAAAGCAATCTACAGATTCAATGCAATCCCTATCCAATTATCCATGACATTCTTCACAGAACTAGAACAAACAATCCAAACATTTATATGGAACCACAAAAGACCCAGAATCGCCAAAGCAATCCTGAGAAACACAACCCAAGCAGGAGGCATAACTCTCCCAGACTTCAAGAAATACTACAAAGCCACAGTCATCAAAACAGTGTGGTACTGGTATCAAAAAAGACACACAGACCAATGGAACAGAATAGAGAACCCAGAAATAAACCCTGACACCTATGGTCAATTAATCGATGACAAGGGCGGCTAGAACATAAAATGGGAAAAAGAAAGTCTATTCAGCAAGCATTGCTGGGAAACCTGGACAGCAGCATGCAAAGCAATGAAACCTAGAACACACCCTCACACCATGCCCAAAAATAAACTCAAAATGGCTGAAAGACTTAAATATATGACAGGACACCATCAAACTCCTAGAAGAGAACATAGGCAAAACACTCTCTGACATCAACATCATGAATATTTTCTCAGGTCAATCTCCCAAAGCAATCGAAATTAGAGCAAAAATAAACCCATGGGACCTCATCAAACTGAAAAGCTTTTGCACAGCAAAGGAAACCCAAAGGAAAACAAAAAGACAACTTTCACAATGGGAGAAAACAGTTTCAAATGATGCAACTGACAAGGGCTTAATCTCTAGAATATATAAACAACTTATACAACCCAACAGCAAAAAAAACCAATCAATCAATGGAAAAATGGGCAAAAGACCTGAATAGACATTTCTCCAAAGAAGACATACAGATGGCTAGCAATCACATGAAAAAATGCTCAACATCGCTGGTTATAAGAGAAATGCAGAGCAAAACTACCATGAGGTATCACCTCACACCCGTCAGAATGACCATCATTAAGAAATCCACAAATAACAAGTGCTGGAGGGGCTGTGGAGAAAAGGGAACCCTCCTACACTGTTGGTGGGAATGTAAACTGGTACAGCCACTATGGAGACCAGTTTGCAGATACCTTAGAAATCTATACATAGAACTTCCATATGACCCCACAATCCCACTCTTGGGCATCTATCCGGACAAAACTCTACTTAAAAGAGACACGTGCACCCGCATGTTCATTGCAGCACTATTCACAATAGCCAGGACATGGAAACAACCCAAATGTCCATCGACAGATGATTGGATTCGGAAGAAGTGGTATATATACACAATGGAATACTACTCAGCCATAAAAAGAATGACATAATGCCATTTGCAGCAACATGGATGGAGCTAGAGAATCTCATACTGAGTGAAATGAGCCAGAAAGACAAAGACAAATACCATATGATATCACTTATAACTGGAATCTAATATCCAGCACAAATGAACATCTCCTCAGAAAAGAAAATCACGGACTTGGAGAAGAGACTTGTGGCTGCCTGATGGGAGGGGGAGGGGGAGGGAGTGGGAGGGATCGGGAGCTTGGGCTTATCAGACACAACTTAGAATAGATTTACAAGGAGATCCTGCTGAATAGCATTGAGAACTTTGTCTAGATACTCATGTTGCAACAGAAGAAAGGGTGGGGGAAAAAATGTAATTGTAATGTATACATGTAAGGATAACCTGACCCCCTTGCTGTACAGTGGGAAAATAAAAAAAAAAAAAATCTATGTCTACCAAGTCTTATTCACCTAAGGGCATAGTGATAATCACAATATTTTTACAAGTGAAAATCATCCATGTGGCCGGATTAATAATTGGACAATGGAGCAGATATATATATATATATATATTATATATATATATATATATATATATATATATATATATAATTTAGGATGTATACTGATATTCATGTAATAGTCTCTCAATAAAAAATTATTGATAAAAGATTAGCACCAGTCTTTATCAACCACATGGAGAGCAGCTTCTTTGTTCAGCCTATTGTCCTGGGTGAGTGAGTTCTGGTTTACTGTAGGCTTTGAAATATTACTCCACAATGATTCTGGAACTCTTTTCATTGGTTCCTTTCCATTTCTCAGGCAGGTAATCAGTTTTGAAAATTTGTCACTATATTGACACGTTGACTTTTCTAATCTCTTAGAAATATAGAGGGGGAGATAAAATCTCTCACATATTTAAGACAGAAGTAGCACTCAGAGCCCATTTGGAGTATGGAAAGGGGCAATGCAATGGAGCCCAAAAGACTAGATTCTAAATTTTGCTCCCGCCACTTGGTGTGATTTTGGGTATATCAGTATCCTCTGATAAATAACTCCATTGTCCTTGAGTAGTTGGTGTGACATGTGAGGAGATACTTCTAGGTAATCCTCTTGATATTTGCAAAATAAATATTAGTTTCCTTCTCTTTTTTCTCTCTTATCTCCACTATGTTGCTAAGTGTACTACATAAACTGTGAATTATAATGACCTTGATGATAGATAAGGCATACCTGAGTCTAGAGCATTTCTTCAGTCACTGATTAATTATTAATCAGTATATTTGGTCTCATGGCAAATGGGATAGTGTGCTAGAAACTTCTATTGGAACAATGGACTTGGGCAGAAGTGAATGCATTTTGGAGACAGAAATAATAGGAATAGCTGTTGAGGTATTACATGTTGATTAATAGAAAGAGGAAACAAAGGACTAAGGTCATATTTCTGAACTGAACTACTATGTGGGTATTGGAACCAGTTAGTAAGAAAGGAAAACAGAAGGAACAAGATTATTGTGGGGGAACAAAATAGAAGCAAGAGTTTTATCTTGGACATGCCAATTTTGAGATTCTCTTATTGCATCAAGTAAAGATGTCAGTAGTGGTTGGATATATATCTCAAATTCAAGGGGGAGAGATAAGGGCTAGATATGAATTTGGCAACTATGTACAAAATCATGTGGCTGAGTGAAATCACACTGGAGAAACCATAGATATAGAAAAAAATAAGTGTAGTACTAGATGCTATTTATTCCAATATTTGGTAGTACAGGAATGGAAGAGGAATCCACATGGAAGACTAATAAGACAGGACCCAAAGAGGTAGGAGGAAAACAATGGGGGCCTCAGGAAGTCATAAGAATAAAGTGTTTCAAGGAGTGAAGAATGTCAATTTTGTTGAGAGGGTGTTGCATATTAGCAGCACAGAAAACAAGGATAACTCTGAAAAAGCAGTTTCAGTTGAATTATGGCAACAAAAGACCACCTGGTATTAGTTGAGGATAGAATGGGAATGTCAGTTTTGGTTAGAGGATCTTTTGTGTAAGATGAGACATCTAAACCTAAATGCCAATATGAAATGAAAGGTCAGCCTTGTTAAGTCTAGTAGTAAGCTTTGTCAAATTCTACTTCCTCTCAAGTTAAAATGCTGAGTATCAGGTTACAAATGTTTATGCCACATATTTTCTTAAGTCTAATAAGTAAAACAAGTCCTTTACCATTGGCCTCATATCTAAGCAGCACAATTTCAGCTTGACTGGCATGACACAAAGACTTGATTACATTCTGATCAAAAGTATTGATGTATGATGGTCCTTACATAGTTGCTGGTTAACAGCTGACCTTACTATTGCCATAACATAAAGGAATTAAGCAGATGTGAAGGGAAGGTCAAGGCTGAACTTCAAGTTAGAAAGAAGGAGATAATCCAGTTTTGTTTGTCCTTTAAGATCAGAGTCACATTTACATTGCTAGAGAAAGGAAGATTGAATTTACATAAATCGAGAAACATTGGATGGTCAAGAAATTGTCTGCCATCTCAATAGCTGTCATTCTGTTTTCACATGTCTGAGTCCGATGCATGATTGGATTTTGTTTTATTATTATGAAGCAAGAGATACAGAAAAATATATTTTTCAAACTATGGTAGCTATCAACTTACAGATTGAATTTTCTTTCTGATAGAAGTTAATAGTCAAGATGGAATATAGAACTTCTTCCCTCTAATTCAAATATTTAATCTATTTCAAATGGCCAGGACCTAAAGGAAACTAATGCCTAATAAGACCCAGACAAAAAACTCAAACCTTTTGTATGTTTAGCCTTTCTTCAGTGATTCAGAATTTAGGAAAATAGCCTCTTAATTTTAGCATCAATCATTCAGGACTATTAGTTTCATAGCCTGAAACATTCATTTCTTTTCCTGTCTCTGTGCTTCTGGTCATGATGTCAACATGATGTAGACTTTCCAAGTCTCTTTTTCTTTTGAAATTTACTAAAATTTTACTTATGATTTTGTTTATAATCAGCATTTGTAAATATGTCATGTTTACATGAAAATTGTGCATAATTTCAACTTTTAAGATACATATATGTATATCTGTATATGCACACACACACACACACACCCATATACCTAACACAATTAGATATCTATGTGTTCAAATCTTTGGCATCCTCACTGATTTTGTCTACTTTAGCAATTCTAGAGAGAGGGTTTTTAAAGCCTCTCATTAAAATTTTGGCTTTTGGAGTTCCCATCGTGGCTCAGTGGTTAACGAATCCGACTAGGAACCATGAGGTTGCAGGTTAGATCCCTGTCTTTGCTCAGTGGGTTAAGGATCTGGTGCTGTCGTGAACTGTGGTGTATGTCGCAGACTTGGCTCAGATCCTGAGTTGCTGTGGCTCTGGCGTAGATCAGCAGCTACAGCTCTGATTAGACCCTAGCCTGGGAACCTTCACATGCTGCAGGTGTGGCCCTAGAAAACACACAAAAAATTAAAAAATAAAAAAACTAAAAAATAAAATTTTGCCTTTGACTATTTATCCTAGTAGTTATTTCAATTTTTTTCTATATACATTTATAAAGTTTTATTATTTGTGTGGAATTCAAATTTTTATATCTTCCTTAATATGAGATCTCTTATCAATATATTACAACATTCTATATTTTTAGGGATTTGTGTTGTCTTCTAGACAATTGCAATTGATGTTGATTTAGCTCTACTAAACTTTTTGAATTTTGTTACACATATTTTTTAACACAGAAAATATCTGGTACACATATTTTTTAATCTTTTCAAGTGTCCACTGTCCTTATATTATCTCTTATGAATTTTTCTAATCTAACTAGAGAGATTAAGTCTTTACAATGTGAATATTGCTGTTTGGCTCTACAATCTAAAGTATCTCTCAATTTGGATTGTTTTTGAATGTATAATTTTTCTTATTTTTATATTTTCTTGTATTAATGCAACACCAGTTTATGAATTACTTGTCTCAAAATCTCAGTAGGTTAACATAATAGAAGTTCATCCCTCATGTAAAGCCCAAAAAAATAAGTGTTCCTGGTTTGTGGGCTCTCTTCCAAGTAATGATTTTAGGATTCTGCTTTCTGATATCTATGAGTGTGTTACCAGAGAAGAGAAAAAAACATGGATAAATTAGGCATGAGAAGTTTTTACAAATGAGGCCAGGAACTGGTTCATCACTTCCACCAAGCTCACCCATCAGTCACATGGCCACATCTAGCTATAACGGAGGCTCGAAAATGTAACCTACCAGTGTGTCCAGACATTCTAGTATATGAGTTTGCTAAGGGCATACCCAGTCTCTACTACACATGCTGCCTTTTGAATGTCACACTTCTTGTCATTATAAATCTTCTCCATTTACTGAATTTAAATAGTATTTAAATTATTTTAATGTTATTTTTAAAATTAATATATAACACAATGTAATTAACTAATCATCTTATGATTAGAAGTTTGTACCCTTTGAAAAACAGCAATCCATCTTCCTCACCCTTAGCTTGATAACCACATCTCTACTCTGTTCCTATGTGTTCAGTTTTTAATTTGCCCTCCTCTGTCTGATTAATTCTGCTTGGCATAATGCTCTGAAATTTCACCCATATTTTTATAAATGGAAGAATTTCTTTCATTCTCATGTGAATAATATTCAATTGTATGTGTGTATGTATACATATGATATCTTCCTCATCCATTTGTTAATTGGTGGATGCTTAGATTGTTTCCATGTCTTGGATATTTTGAATAATGCTGCCATGAACATGGGAGTGCAGATATCTCTTTGGATCCTGTTTTCATTTCCTTTGGATATATATCCAGAAACGGGATGGCTAGATTATGTGATTGTTCTATTTTTAATTTTTGAAGAAATTCTATACTGTCTTCATCGTGGCTGTACCAACTTCCATCTTCTACCAACAGTGCACAAGAGGTCTACACATTCTCACCAGTACTTATCTCTTGTCTTTTTGATGATAGCTATTCTAACAGGTGTGAGGTAATATCTCATTTTGGTTTTGATTTACATTTCCATGATGATTATTGATGTTGAGCACATTTTCACTTTCCTATTAATCATTTGTTTGTTTTTCAAACAATGTCTGTTCAGATCCTCTGTTCATTTAAAAAAAATAATCTATTGAGTTGCATAAGCACTTTATATGTTTTGGATATTAATCCCTCATCAGATTTATGATTTGCAAATATTTTCTCCTATTCTGAATGTTGTATTTTCATTTTGTTGATAATTTCTTTTTCTATGAGAAGCTTTTAGTTCAAAGTATCCCCAATTATGAAATATGTTTTTACTGCTTGTACTTTTGGTGCCATATCCAAAAAAAAAAAATCACCTCAAAGACCAAAGTCAAGAAAGTTTTTGTGAGCAATATAAGATAGAAAAATGCTCCTTGCAAAAATCCCACCTTGAATATCCTTGCCTCACTTGTCAAATATTAGTTGAACATCACATTTGTGAGGGTTTATATTTGGGTTTGTTTTATGTTTCATTGGTCTACATATCTCTTTCTATGCCAGTACCATATACTGCTTTGATTATTATACCTTTGAATATGGTTTGAAATCAGGAAATGTGATGACCCCAGTTCTTTTTTCTTTCTAAGTATTGCTTTGTCTATTCAGTATCTTTTGGTCCCATGAAAATTTTATGATTGGTTTTTATATTTCTGTTAAAAATGCCATTGCAATTTTGATCAGGATTGCAATTAGTATGCAAGTGGCTTTGGGTAGTATGGAAATTCTAACAATATTCTTTAAATGCATGAACATGTGCTGTCTTTCCCTTTGTATCTTCTTTAATTTCTTTCATTAAAATTTTGTGGTTTTCAGTGTATAGATTATGTCCTTGCTTAAATTTATTTCTAGGAATTTTATCGATTTTAATGCTTTTGTGAATGGAAGTGATTTATTTCTTTTAAGATATTTTGTTTTTGGTACATAGAAATGCAACTGATTTATGTATATTGAGTTTTTATCCTACAACTTTACTTAGTTTGTTGAATAATATTAATAGGTTTTTGATCCAGTCTTTAGGATTTTTCATATATAAGATCATATCATCTGCAAACAAAGCCATTTTTACTTCTTCCTTCCCAGTTTGGAGATACACACACACACACACACACACACACATGCACACACAAACACACACACACACATGTATATACATATACAGATAGATAGATAGATAGATAGATAGATAGATAGATAGATAGATAGATGGCCTGATTTTTCTGGTTTGATTTCCAGTACTATGATGATGAATAGGAGTGGTGAGAGTTGCCATCTTTGTCTTATTTTTGATCTTATAGGAAAATCTTTCAAACTTTCACCTTTGAGTAACTTATTTTTTATCCATTGTCTC